>NC_090760.1:61515746-61550746 GCF_036898095.1 Palaemon carinicauda | reverse complement strand
ATAAGTTTATGGACGATGTTCCCCTTGATTGGAAAACCCCCTTGTTGGACATCATCTACTCCGACTTAGAGAGAAATTGCGCAGTTTGAGTGTCCATCTGGAAGAAAAATTCAACTGATTTTGACAGGCAAGAGACTAGAAAAAAAATATATATATATTGTTTTGTCAATTTATCCGATAAACTTGTACCTGTACTTTGCGATATGGTTTGTCACTCACTGTAAACAAAAACCTGATTGCATTAAAATTGGTTCTGCATTTTTCAAACTGAAAAAAAATATCCACTAAGTAATATTCACATTGCTATAAACATCATATATTCTGTAAATGGGGTTCGTAAATTCTATTGATTTTCCAAAACATTTCTCCACAGACTTGAAATCTTAAAAAAAAAAATGATAGCATATTGTATATTACAAAAATAGACAAGGAAAATGTAATAGTTACTAAGAACAAAACTACATATTTACGAAAATTGTATTTAGTTCTTTCCGATATTTTTAATCTCTTGAAATGAAGAGGCAATCCCCTGGATGAAGTCATTAAACATTTTAACAAAATCTTAAAATCAATTCAGTGGGGGAAAAATTCTTAATTGACTCTGAGTTCTCCTGTACCGTCATTGCTTTATTTATATGACTTAATTAAAACTTATAAACCCGGAATTCCCATAAGACTAATTATCAGTGCAACAAGTTCTATGAATTATAAATGATACAAATATTTAGTTTAACTATTTTCGCTGAGTTTAGGATCCATTTCATCCTCACTTATAAAAAAAAAAGTTGATCTTTGTTATAAATTACAAAACATAAACTTAACGTCTAACCACAACTTGATTAGTTTTGATGTGACTTCGTTATTTCCAAAGGTTCCTCTCGATTTTTTATCGGATTCCCTATCTGGTATTTTCGAGTCTTACGAGTTACCAATACCAATCAGTGTTATTATCAAACTTATTTGTTTGGGAATGAAAAAGTTTATGTTTCGTTTTAATTGATTTTCTATGAACAAGTGTTTGGTATAGTTATGGGCTGTGGTAGAGATGCGCTGATACCACTTTGGAGGCCGATACTGATACCGATACCCATATTTTTTTCTATACCGATGCCGATACTGATACCTATTCCTACTTTTTTTCTGGACCGATATCGATACCCAATATTTTATCTCGACCGATACCGATACCAAGTTTTTTTACCATATCGATACCGAAACCGATGTCGCTAACGATATCCCTTTTCTAGAGCATTACTAACGCTGATACTTATACCAGAGAAATAACCGATACCAATACTGATGCTAGTGTCGATACCGATAGCGATACCCTGCAAAAAAATGCTGATATTACCGATACCGACACTATCAGCACATATCTAGTCAATAGCAAGCTGATAAGGTTCTTAACGAGAAGATGTGCTGGACATGAGTGAGTTTATTCAAACGGCATAACAAACTTATATAGAAACATTTGAGAATAACAATGGCCTAACAACTTTAATTTTGTGAAACATGCAATGGCAAACTTAACGAGGGTCCTCTATTATCGAGAGAGAGAGAGAGAGAGAGAGAGAGAGAGAGAGAGAGAGAGAGAGAGAGAGAGAGAGAGAACAAAAATATTACAACGTATGAGCTTACATGAAATACACGTGCATTACAGGGCATTTGTCCCCTTATATATCTAATATAGGTATGGAGTGTTCTGAGACCAAATTGATACCTTTAGTTTGGTACTCTCAACTTGTTTTGTATCCTAATGTTGATAATGTTCTGGGTATTCGAAAGGAAAATTTTAATCTTGATGTTTTTCCTTACTTTTGCTATCAATATATTCTTGATGCCATTAATCGAATATTCTATAAAAATAAACGAAATAACACTATCGCATTTTGTAGACGTTTTAATCTTTAGACAAGCAGGTGAACTTAAATTTTCAAAATATAGAATGTTAACCAATAACTTAAATACTGTATATACTTCTATTTGGATTATTCTAAAAATGTAAAGTTTCATTCTTTTTGTACTGTAGTACACTGGAATTTCTACCACACCCTATTCTGACGAAGTGCATCCTGCCACATCCTATACTATAGTATAAGATTACAAAGGCGGTGGGCAGGGCTATACACAGGAAGTCACCGTGCAGGGTATATAGAGGATTCCCCAAAATTCAAGAAATCTCCACTAATCTCTATCACAAATAAATTTAAAATGACTGCGTGAATAGAACTAAGAAAACATTTTAAAACTTTCTGTTAGAGAGAAAGGAAGCAATGAAAAAAATAATCTGTTTACCATTTCACGAAAGTTTTTTAGATAAAAAAAAAACAAAAATTATATGAGACTAGTGTCTAAATACACTAATATGACATATAGAATTCCTACTTCAAAATATAACTATTTCTATGTTGGCCAAACATCTAAAGGCATTTCTGTTAGAATAAAACAGTATAAGGTAGCCGTCCCTTTGCTAATTAGAAATATAATCAATATTATTGACTTTACCAAAATAAATGTTTTTGAATCATTATTGATTGCCTGTACTCAAAGTCACAATTAAAACCTAAGCCTTGGTCTATTTTCCAGCAGTCGTGTGTTACTCTCTTTTGTAAAATCTGATATCTGCAATCATAAAAATCTGAGAGCGTAAGAATCCCATTCTCCAATAGTCTTTTAACTTTTCCTTTCGTTGTTCCAATCCACACACATACACACACACATACACACACACACACACATACACACACACACACACGCACACACACAAACGTATCCAAATATCAAGCGACGTATACGATTTAATATCGAGTTCAAATTACCTTAGTTTCACAGACCCAAAATAAAATTCTTTCCATGACAAGTGCATTTTCACCTTTGTTGGTTACTCGAAATCAAGTTAAGCTGCTTATTTAGCCAACCCAGCTGTTAAGAGAGATAATAATTGATTCTGACTCTGGCCTACTTATTCTCGACGAATTCAGGCATTGTACTCCATTATTATATCCCATCGACAAGTTTCTAACACTTAGCTGTTAATGATAACTTTATCACTAACACCCGGGATATTTCTTTCATTTGAATTTCAAGACACAATTACTTTTTGAAAGCCTTTAATGAATAGTAAGGGCCTCAGAGACCTAACATATAAACAAACGTTCAGTGCCTAGACCCGTTTCTACTCTTGTTAGGACTCGGGGGAACCAAATAGCGGTAAACTTATAGGTACCTCCATGAGTTTTACATTGACTTTATTGGTCCAGGGTACCCTTTAATTGTCTCCTCTATATCATAGAATTCGATTGCCTTGGAAATCTATCAAGCAACTACTATCGTTTCCAGAGGCCGTGTAATAGTGTTTTTTTTTTTTTTTTAATAACTCCTAAAATAACTGATGGATTTCCATGATATCAAAGCAGGGAGCGCTTCATATAATGGCCTAATTTTGGGAAATACTGTGCATTGCCAATTACGTTTCATTAACTTTTTTACTTAAGAAAATGAGGCTAAAGCCAGTCTTAGCCACCCACACATTCGCTAAAGTGATGACGTCCCTCAGTGACGTTGTTATAACGTTTCTTCCCCTGTACCTCCCATCCCCCGAATTGTTAAACGCCTGTTCAACTCCATAGATAATTGTCATATGACCTACCCCAAGCAATACGAAATTCTTTGTCAGTAAAAGTTCTGCATGCCTAGTGATGTGATTCGTGACTTTAGACTTTACCTAAACACAAGACCAACGTTTTATATCTTACCCACTCACTTACATTGAAGATCAAGAATGAGACTTATGACAGGAGACGAAAGAAGCCATGCTAACCCTACACTTCGCACTTCAAGCGAGTGTTGGTAAAGCAATAGAAATATAGTTTTCTTTAGGTTAAGCCGTAGGATTCATTCTTCCATACAACACAGGTTACTCGATACATCAATTGCCAGGAAGAAAATGACAGAGAGCATTGTTTGATATAATTTATCATATCAATTTCACCAGAGTAGCTTGAATTCCTTAGAAAGTAGACTTCTAAAAGATGTTTCATATAAGGGCATTGACATCGGTCATTTGATAAATTTTGAAATCATATATATATATATATATATATATATATATATATATATATATATATATATATATATATATATATATATATGTGTGTGTGTGTGTGTGTGTGTGTGTGTGTGTGTGTGTGTGTTCATACATACATAAGATTTATTATATTTCACTCTATAGTTTTATATATTTATTTACGTTTTAGGTACCACTACCTATTTTTGTTACTTGAAAGGTATGTGACAAATATCATTGCGACTTTGTCACTTGAATTATACCACACTTCAATTAATGAACCAATCAACCTTACTTTGAGAAATCCGTTGACATTGTCTACATGCCAAGCTGATATACTCGTATCAAAGTATTCATTAGCTTTGTTTTTCCAAAATAATGTTATCACCAATTGCAGGAAACCATAGATTTATGAGGGATGTAAAAAAAAAAAAAAATGGACACTTCTACATTTTACTCATCATCACTCTCAAGGAAAAAAATTATTTTCTATTTCTACTAATGTTTTTATTTTATTTCTTAGTCGCAAATCTAAAATTTGTAGGAGTCCGAGTAGAATATCTCTCAGTGCGATTCCACACCCCTGTTTTAAACCTCTTCTATTATGTTTGATAATTTGTGTTAACCATCTAATCATTACCTACCACCATAAAACATTTTATTGCACTTCCGGCTCATTTTATATGCGCAGTACACAGTCTTTCCTAACAGGGATTTACTCGGTAGCCTAAAAACAATGGGAAAGAAGGCAAGAAGGAAGGGGGGGGGGGGGGGGTACTAGGATAGCCATAGGTGTAAACACCCAAGGAAGGTTGGGGGAACCTCTGCGTCACAGTTACGTGATTAAGTAACACTTCTTCGAAACGCTCTGAAGGAAGGGAAGAAGTTCCTCTTTTTCTAAGAGTAAACGGGTTAATTAAGCAAATCTGTCAATTCATTGTACCACCAAAATTTAGGCCAATGTTTGAAACATTCATTGCTGTAGTTTCATGGAAATTCATAAGTCGGTTTGTTAGATATTTGGGAAAAACACTATTACACGGCCTCTGGAAACGATGGTAGTGGAAGTTGAACCCAGTACTAGTGAGCTGGGATATGAAAACAAAAAAACTCGGCTATCACAGGTATTTGACTTTTTATCTATCTTGTTTCTGATGACTTAAGATTTTGAAACTTGAAATCCGTATTCTCACGCCGTGATGGTTCTTCATACAGGGGTCGTAAAGCCTCTAATAGACTGAGTTGTATTTATTGTCAAAACAATTGATTCCTCTGAAATCTGTTACTGGCTCTTGGTGTAAAATTATCCACACTACCGTTATTGTAACAAAAGCATACACAGATCATAACTACTCACAGCCCACTTTGATAGCAAAGAGTTTCGGGGATATAATCTTTGGTGTTATTGTCTTATACGGGAATGGAATGTAAAGCTGCGTGTTAAATACTCAAATAGGGTTTTTACTCTGATAGAGCATTAATAGCAATAATGGGAAATATAAACACGCCACAAAAAAAAAAAAAAAAAGGCTTCAGGTGAAATAAATTGTTATAACTGATAAACCTCTGTTATCAGAAGATTGTTTTTATGAATTCGTAAATATTCCCTTGCTGAATTTCAGAGTTGATCTGCAGTTAAGTAAGAAGACAGGTTTACAAAGTTTTTAATCAAATTACATAGTGCTCTAAATTACAGTTTGATTTTTTATTTGTTTTGTTTTCAGGAATGTTAATTTTAAAGCTGTCGTTTACATGTCAACTATAATTGTTGGAGGGTGAATTCATTTGCTTTGCATGTTACAAAACTAAAATAGTTAACAGAGTACTCAACAAATGGGCTACCGTAATAGATAGACCCTGACAGCGACCAACTTATGCGAGTGACTGTACTACAGTTAAATATGTAACAAAACCTCATCACCTAATGTTTATTTTCTGCATATTTTCTGAATTAGATATTTTCTTACAAAGGTGGCCTGAATTATTACGTTTTATCTCTAAATAAAAGGATGTTGATACTTTAAACATTCCTGAGGTCTTTATTCCAGGTGAATTATAAATGATAATGTGTGCAATTTTCATAACATTTCCTGTGTGTTTTATCGGTTATCACATAGTGCAGATATGCATTCAATGTAATGAAAACATCTTAGCACACGCTTAGACTATATATATACAGTGTTATTGCTATTTAATTACAGGAATGAAAATACTAAAGGTATCAAGATGGGATTGCATCTTTTAATGAATATATAATTTCAAAATGACCCAGGCTGTTAACGGGGTTCCAGGAGCAGCTTTTTCTTTTAGTGTCTGAAGCCGGTAATGGTAAGAAAGTTTCCCGCACAAGAAGTTCAACCATGATTCAGCAGTTAAATTACGTATAAAGTAGTACCCGTGTTCATGCATATTGGTCATACATATTTACACATACAGTTGACTACCGTGAAATAATTTTCTAAAGCTTTGTCCACAAGAATTGCTACCGCCTCTGAATTCCCAAGAAACATGAAAGAAAATGGCTGAGTAAAGAGCCTTTTAAGAGTCTAACTTTTAGATGGTTTCCAAAGTCTTCCATTTTGTTCAGGACTGAACAAAATGGAATAGTTGAAACTTCTTCCACTATGATTAAGACGTCTGAGGGCATTTGGGCTTCGTTCCCTTTTCAAGATCAGTTGAGTACATGAATTTTAGTGGACCTTAATGACTGGGCGACTTTCACGCTACTTTTTGAGCCTTTCCTTCAAGACCTATTTCTATTTATCCCTTTAAATTACCAGGTATCAATTATGAGCACATCACGCGATATACATATACACCCAATTGATTTTTTTCTTTAAATCTTAGATATATTTAATTATATGATTTATTAATCAGCTAATATGTTTTATGGAATTAATATGTAAAAATTTTTATAAAGTGGGAATAAATTTCCTCAAAATTATGGTCTTATAAGAAACATATAACTATGCCGATAATCATAGTTGAAATTTTTGACAAAATTCAATACATTAGTCTATTCTTATTGAGAAGAGATATTTAATGCTTTTTACAGGTATTGATTGATCTTTTGTTTATCCAACTGACATAAATTTGTATTTGAATGCATTGGAAATATATATGTGAATACTAGACAATAAATGCAATATATGAATTAATCTAAATGCTAAATGTATTGAGTATATCTAAGCACATTTATCGAAACATAAAAAATATGCTAATTTAACATTACGCATACCGTAATTCTTGATTCAAAATGTGATTCTTGATACCGAAAAAAAATCTGATTTTAAAGTTTTGATTTTTGAAAAATTGTGAAAAAGTAAGCGAACTCATTTCATGACTCGCACACTGATCACCCTTTGATTCCTCCGAATCTGTTTGACCGATTTTTGGGCAAAACAACGGTAAAAACATATTTATATTCTCATGTTTAGAGATTTTAAATGAATTATAATCATATAAGTATCTAATCTCAATACGGTATTCAATTTAGTAGAAATCCCTATGATGCGATTGAAATACTAGAAATTTGTATTGCATTATGAGTCTATTTTATTTTATTGCTATAAATGTTGAAATCAAAGAAGGTCTTTCTTCAATTTGATATTCAAATGAAAGTTAGCTAATAATTAGAATGACAAGGTTCACTCGTTCATTATTTATCTTGTTTACTGAGGTAGAGGAAATCAGAAAATGCAAACCGATCATTGTTCTGCCAATATAAATACTGTATACGGATTAGTATTTACCAAAAGTATTCAGGGAAAGATAAATAGCAAGTAATTTCCCTTATGCTAATATATGTATCTGTGATGAGAGTTAGTTAAGCCTTTTTATATAATGGTATTAGGCATGAGTTTTGTTTTTTTGCTGAAAAATTCGATGTACCGTCATGAATGTTGTTTTGAATATGGCAAAATACTATTATATAAAATGAGGTTCAACTAATTAGTTGAACCTCATTTTATATAATAGTATTAATTTTTTTTTTTTTTTTTTTTGCATAAATATTCTTGAATAATTCATGCCGCAAACGAATATGTGAATGCTTGTGTACGCTCGTGTGCAATCGTGCATGCTTCCTAATTAATTTTGATTGATTGACTAACTCGAATATAAAAATCTCTTCCATGAAGAATAATTGGGAGAGAGATTTCACAGCATCTTTTCTTAAAATGGTCGTGTATAAGTATAAGTTGAAGTATAAGTTCAAGAAAAATTCGTGAAAGAAAAAGGTCTATTCCGGATACATTTCATGTATTCAGTTTCCTGCTTCTTTTAGAGCTGAGAGGAAAGATGAAATTTCACCTTCACAATGAACACAGGTAAGATGAGATGATACATTTACTTTTAGGATTTACTTTTTACGTGTGTTTTTCGAATACCTCTCAATTGCTTGCTTTGGTTGAAGAGTCACGCCTCTCTCTCTCTCTCTCTCTCTCTCTCTCTCTCTCTCTCTCTCTCTCTCTCTGTCTCTCTCTCTCTCCAGCATTCTTTACCTAATTACTTACCATCTCTTGTATTTTATTTTCATCTTTAATCACCAAATAAAAGAATTGTCCATCCATAACAGTCAAGTAAGAAACCGGAAACCACAGAGAAATAAATTTCCAAATTTCAGAATTATATCACAAACAAAATTTGATGCGATAAGTTTACTAGTTTATTCCTAAAGCTTTTTTGAGTCGTGGTGATTTATTTGAAACGTCCCATCCTGATAACTGCCGGACTGGAGTTCGAGTCCCGCTCAAACTCGAAAGTTTATTGTAGTCTCAACCTCACCATCCTTATGAGATAAGGATGGGAGGTAGGGTGGGGGTGGGGGGGGGGGGGGTTTGGGAAGCCTGTAGTTTTACCTGTTGAGTCCTTAACAGTCGTTACTTGGTCCTCTCTGGTCCTAGCTTGGACTTTGGTGCTGATCATATCATCATTGTCTAAGGCCTTTTCCTACTAGCTAGGGCATTGTCCCTGTCCCTTGCTTCTGGCATTTATGACCGGCCTTTAAACCATTTAATGTTGCAGTTCATTTAACCTCGTTTATATTTTGTGTTCATTTAATCCTGTCCTGTCTATATCAAACCTTGCTCTGAGTACCTGAATAAATTTTTTAATCTTTTGACAACCGTTATACCATATTCAAGTTAAACATATTACCTTTGTTCGAAATTATTCATAATACTAAGTACATATTCATTGTCTGTTTAATTACTTTTCCCTTATCACAAACATTTTGAATGATTAATTCAATTCTGAACGATCCTTGTTCATCTATTGAATTATATCATATCATTATTTGCATTATGATATGAGCATCACGATGTGTTGGCGATCCATTTTTCACCATTATATTATCAAAAGAAATTTTCTTCCTTGAATCCAGAAATAGTTTATATATTATCATATCCTAATTATTTGTGTGGAATAGAACTCGGCTCACAATTTATGATACCTACATCACAAGTCCATCATATTATTCGTCAAATTATATATTCTAGTCAGAGATGCTTACCATAAAATGGGAGAATGATTTTAGTTTTAATTTACCTTTAAATTTTTAATAAACATAATTTCTGCTGAATTATTCTGTCCACGAATATTTCTATTGTCGTTATTTATAATAAAAAAAATGTCATATTTATTACAATTATTATTCTATTATAATGTCAAATCTCTTATTCTCCTTATTGCCATATCGACATAAAAAAAAATAGTTACCGCTAAAAAGTATAATATAGCGACATATAACTACCTGAATATGTGTAACCTTTAATAAATTCACACTGATAATATGTTTATTACAAAGAACTGAAATATATTATATCAATAAAAGGTTACATGTTTAAACTTTCGATATGAATGACTTCCATGACAGAAATGTGTCCTTGATTAAATTACAGTGTAATATTTGAAATTGAATATCAGTACTCGTGCCTAAAAATTACTATGAATAATTTTATTAAACATATGAAAATTCACTATATGTGAATTATTTGGCCTAGGGAAATCTAAATAGAAATTACGATTCCCTACCAGTTTTATGATGATTTTCGAGGGGCCTAATCTATCTTATTTATCTATAAGGAAATTTGTTTCTTGGATTGGTATATAAGAGCCATAAAGATTTGAAATATCTCATTATCATGTCACAAATTTCACTAGCTAATGTAATCAAATTCTATTTCTTGTGTTATATTTCATCAGTCCTTGCATTATAGAAACCAGCTGAAATTATTTGAATTAGTTTATGAATACATTTAATCTTCCCCTCATGCATTTCAAAATGATTTAGTGTTCGAAAATCCAATTAATGTAAGAATGAGTTGAATTTATTATAAAAGGGACTGAATTATACCAGTATAATAGTTTAGATAAATATAAATATAGCTATTCTGTATATAAGTATAATCATATAATTATATATATAAATGATACGTAGGGTACTATAAAAACGAGACAGACAGATATTGATTGTTAGACGTTTCCGAAGAAGTAATGAAAATTACAAGGTAAAACATGCTAAGTATTCCAGTGTTGATAGTGAAGTCATAAGAAAAAACAGAAATGACTGCAGATAGTATGTAGACAGGAAGGCATATGTGGTTGACAAAGCTAAGAATTCAGGGAGCGGGTATGGTGTAAGAATTGCTAATAAAATTATTAATGACATATCTACGGGGGCAAAGAAGAAGAAGCATATACCCATCTAAAAGAGTGATGGAAATGTTACAACAACAGAAGATGAACAAAGGCAATGTTGAATAGAATACTTTAGTGAGGTATTGCATAAGAGATATGAAGGGAATAATATGTTTAATATACCTGAAGCTGATGAAGACCTTCATGTCCCCATAAGTAAATTCAGTGTGCTTGAATTCGAAGCTATCATTAAAAAACTCAAGAGATAGAAAGCCCCCTGGATATGATGTAATAATTGCCAAGATGAAACTAGCTGATAATAAAGTGACCCCTAAAATACTTACAAGATCATTTTGTAAACTGTGGCATGAAGAAGCAAAACCGAAAAAAATATCTGACTGACTTCAATAATTACAGAGGCATCCTATTTACGTCGGTTGTCATGGAAATATATAGTATGCTTATTCTAAATAGACTGGAGAAAAAGACTGCCAAGAAGCTGAAAAGAGCAAGCAGGATTTAGCAAAGATAGAAGTTGCAGTAACCAAATTTTAATTTGGAGATATATTGTAAAACAATGAGTAGAATATAGAAATCCAAATTTGTAGAGAATCCGGAGTTATTATGGAATTCCTCTTAAATATGTAAATTTTATCAAGTCTGCTCATGACCATAGCAAGTTGAAAATTAATGTTAGTGGAGTCCGATCAAATAAATTTCCATTAAACAGCGGAGCATCCCAAGGGAATGTTAGGTTACCTATGTTGTTTATTCTCCTCATGGATTTTGTAATGCACAGAACAGTTGGAGATGGAGAAGAATTGGGCTGGATTGATAATAGGAGATTAGCAGACCTAGAGTCCTTGTTAGCAGAACACAGGATGATGGGCTCAAGATAAATCGAAGAAAGACAGAGATGATGAGAATATGCAAGGACAGATGAAATATCATTAGAAGGAGAAAGGATTAATGAGGTAGAATCATTTAGATATTCAGGAATTATAATCTGTAATGATTGGCCTTTATAATTGGAGTTCAATGAAAGATTGAAAAGAGCCAATCAGACAATGGCTAGGTTAAGTAAAATTTGGAAATCAAATCGCCTGAAATTATATAAAAAAAAATCAGTCTGTATATCAATTTGGGGACACTGATGTTAATGTTTGGACATGAGTCATGGTATGACAATGAAACAATCTCCAACAGATTTGGTAGATTTTAGAACAGACCCCTCAGAAGAATATTGGGAGTTAAATGGTAGGGCCGGACTATAAATAAAACTATAAGACAAATTACTCGAGAGTCATATGTGGATGATATCATGGTAAGGGGTAGATGGAGATGGCTTGGGCATGCTCTATGCACTCCTAAAGAGGTATTGGTTCACTAATTATTTAACTGGGCTCCACCAGGTACAGGAAGAATTGGAAGACCCAGGTCCTTATGGCTGAGGACTATGAAGCATGAAGTCGGAGATGATGAATGGAGAAATATTGAATTAAAAACTCAATATAGAGATGACTGATGGTTTTTGCAGCATCAATAGGCGTAGGAGGATATTTATGTATATACATACATATACACATTTATATAAATATATATATATATATATATATATATATATATATATATATATATATATATATATATATATATTTATATATATATATATATATATATATATATATATATATATATATTATATATATATATATATATATATATATATCATCATCATCATCATCATCATCATTATCAGGTAAGAGATATGTTATAATACTGGGGTTGTTATTTTTTCTATTGTGGCTGGAATCATGATTTATGTATATACATACACATACACTTTTATATATATATGTATATATATATATATATATATATATATATATATATATATATATATATATATATCATCATCATTATCATCATCATCATCATCATTATCAGGTAAGAGATATGCTATAATACTGGGGTTAATTTTTATATTGTGGCTGGAAAAGTGTATGGTAGAGTGTTAATTGATAGGATTAATCATTATAAAACATAGGATGCAATCTTAGAAGTACAAGGGGGTTTTAAATGAGGTAGGGGATGTATGGATCAAATTTGCGAGATATGCGAGAAATATTTGGCAAAAGGTAAGGAGGTGTATGTTGCATTTATGGATCTGATTAAAGCTTATGATAGAGTTGATAGGGAAGCGATATGGAATGAGATGAGGTTATATGGAATTGGTGGAAGGCTGTTGCAAGTAACTTAGGCAGTGAAGCATTTGTTAGGGTAGGAAAAAAAAGTGAGAGTGGTTTTCGGTGAGAATTGTGCTAAGACAGGGAAATGATGTGACCCTGTTTGTTCAATTGGTTTGTTGGCAGAATTCTGAGAGAGGTAAATGCTTAAGTGCTTGATCGAGGATTGAAACTGATAGATGTGAGCTATCATGAGTGTGAGGTGAATCAATTGTTGTTTCCAGATGATACTGTATTGATGAGAATCGGTGAGAAGCTGGATCAATTAGTGACATAGTTTAGGAGGTTGTGTGTGAGAAATGTAAGATCAGATTTAATGTAGGTGAGAATAAGGCTATAAGATACACGAGAAGGGATGGTGGTGTTAGGTTGAATGTTATGTTGAATGGAAACTTGCTTGAGGAAGAAGATCAGTTTAAGTACTTTGGGTCTGTTGCTGCAAATGATGAAATGGAATTCGATGTACGTCAGATAGTGAATGAAGGATTAGGGACAGTGTTAGGAGCAGTGAAGGAAATGGTAAAGAATGTATGGATAAGAAGTGTTTGTAGCAACTGGGATGTATGGATCAGAGTTGTGGGGAATGAAAGTGACAGAGAGAAAGAAAATAAATATTTTCGAGATGAAGTGTCTGAGGAGTATGGCTGTTGTATCTCGATTACATAAGTTTAGGAACAAATTAGTGAGGGTGGCAACGGATGTGAGGAAGGAATTAGCAGCTAGAGTTGATATGAATGTGTTGAAGTGGCTTGGCTATGTAGAGAAAATGGAAAATGACCGTCAGCTGAAAAAAGGGATGAATGCAAAAGTTGATGTGAGAAGTACAAGAGGAAGGCCAAGGCTTGAATGGATGGATGGTGGATAGAGTGAAGAAAGCTCTAGGTTATAGAGTATGCTAGAAATAGTAATGAATGCTGAGTGATTGTGACACAGTTTCAATAGACCCTACTACTTCCCCCAGTCACCTTTGTGACTGCTGAGGTACTAACAGTAGGGGATTCGGCATTTGATGCTTCATTTATAAGAAATGACGGGGAAGGGTGGGCTGTGACACCCTAGGAGATAATTGCAAGTTAATCTACGTGGCGTGTTTGTTACTTAATAAGCATATCAATGTAATGTGTTTCTTAGGATTTTCTAATTCATGTATATCAGATTTTACCTTTCTAGACCTGATTTTCAACTTTGTTCAAACTTGAATATGGTCCCTAGGGAATATTTCATCATACGTTTATTTTTTTTCCTTTTCTTTTTATTAACGTCTATATCGTCAAAAACTTAGCATTTCATAATTCAATAATAAAAAAATAAAAAAATAAAAATATAAATATGTGAATATGACAGCATTTCCGTCCTTAAAACCTATAATGTGTAAAGGTGGAGAGGGAGTTGGGTCAATGTCCTCACGTGAGGAAAACGTAGACACATTCATCCTCTTCTGTCATGCTTGGGGTGTGGTTTACTTTATAATGAGCGAAAAACTACTCTGATGATTTCTTTTAAAAGTTACAAAACCTTCTTATTTATAAAAATAAAATTATGTAGCTTATTTTCATGGTGAACTGCTTATAACATTTGGTCATATTTAATGTTAACTATTACAGATGGTTTTTATATGTTTAAGATTAGACTATACGATTTATCATTTGATTCCCTTCCCATAGGCTCCTCTCCTACAGAAAGAGACAGAGAAGAATATTGACAGGGTAATCAGATCTCATGACTACTACAACCTATTTGAATATGCTCTTTAGTAACCAAGTGTGTGTGTGCATAGACCACATAATAACAACGTATGAAATATTCATATATGTCATTATCATAAAGATTCCGAAGGGACAGTGGCCAATGACTTCATAAAGCAGTGTGATTATGAATTCCTTTTATTAATTAAAAGAATTACAATGTAATGTAAAAGGCAATTGCCCTTCTTTGCTTTATACTTTTTAGTCTCTACATCTCTAATCATTTTAATAATTTAATCTAATATGAAGAATATTATTTTAAATCCTCTTGCTAGAGCTCAGTAACGATTGCTATGTGGAACGAATGAGAAGTAAATTATTTTACCTAGAGTTGTAATGAAGTTATTTCTAGGTGGCGTGTGGAGACCTTTCTGAACACGCGATATAAGTGCCCTAGGACCAGCATGGTCATTCAGCTTTGAGTAATCGTATTGGTAACATCGGTCACCAAAGTGCTAACCTAAATCCAAACTAAACTCAAGTAATAAAATGTATTAGTTTGCGTTGGTGTTTTGTATAAAGGTAACGGAATTATATATAGGAAAAGGTCTTTTCTAGACAACTGACCCTATATGCTTCCTACCGTTATCCTATACATTGAGGTCACTTTAACTATTATACCCGATGAGAAGTCCATATCATAAGAGCAGAGTTGATAGTAATTATAAAGAATATATCTATTGTAGAAAATATGATGAACAAAGCTGTCGAACAAGTATATCATTAATTATTCCTAGTTTTTCTTTATATATGATATAGTTTTCTAGCATACCGCTGTTGATATCCTAACAAATCATGAACATTGTTACGTCTCTCGGTCCTTTAATTACTGTAGCATTTCCTGAATATTTGCTAGAACTTCTATTGGTGCTTTTTATAGCTTGCATACGTTCCTTTCCAAAGTGCCCTTACTTATAACATAAAAAAACTTATCTTTTTACCGGTTTTTAAGTGATTATCTTTTAGTTCCTTTTGTTTGTCCCATCAATGTCTAAGTAGTAGCCTACTCAGTAAGCTCCTTAATCTTATCATTGTCCTTTATGCTCGTTTGCTGATAAATAGTATCTTATCACTTGAACTTTCTTTAGTCTTGCAACAAAATAATAGAGTCTCACCTTGTTTTGACATAATACATTTGATCTTTGAAATCACTCTTCTGTCACTTCATATCCTTAGAAGACGCTTGCATATTTTATCTGTTAAATATGTACTGCTATAGCCCGCCATCTGCCCCCTTGGCCTAACATGCCTCTACAAACCTCTCAAATCTTTTGATAGACGTATCCCTTTTGTCCTGATCGTAGATTCAGGGTAGCTTGTGGTTTACAGTACTTGGAGCTGTATGTTTGATGGTTATATGTCCTAATGGAGTTCCACTATCATGCTCTGCCTGGAACCAAATCACTTCATGTTCATGTGTTTCCACTTGGGAAGTTTTTGACCCCTCATAAGTTCTCTGCCTTACAGTTTTGATTATTTTTCTTCTAGGCCCCTTTCTTGCTACTTTTTTTGCGTTGTTACGTTCTTACTGAGCTATGTCTGTTTGTTATGTATCTTTTTAATCTGAATGAAATTTGCTGACATCGTTACTGCCAGAAAAAATAAAACAACCCTAAAAGACTACTACTTCTAGATCCTAACTAACGGTTACCAATACCTCCCATAAATAATGAGATATTGATTCTAAAGCAATAGGGATTGATATCTTTATATGAAGTTTAATTGAGAGACCCACTAACAATGAAAAAATACAATGTTTATTACTGAGCTTAAATACCTGGTAAATAGACTTCTTAGATGTAATACTATAAGCTTAATTCTAGTTACAATAAGTCTTGCAAAAATAACTTTTAACAAAATCCCATGAAGTGAACTACAGAAAATTTACCTGATCTAGAAGGATTGTTGGTGTAAGACTAGCTATTTCATAAGAGCTGAGTAAAGCATATAAAATGTCCGGAATCTCAATTATTACATAAATAAGTTTGAAAAAATAGTTCGATGAGCAAAATCAGGAAATAGTAAAAATCTTGTCAAAATTGATATACGTGATTTCTTGGAAAAAGCCATCAGCTACTCTTTTAATCATTAAGAAATAATTAACAATACTCTTTTTAAATATAGGGAAGGAACTGCATCCTTAATAATATCCATATAACGAAAAAGTATTAAATAATTAAGAAAGCAAACAAAAATCTATTGAGATAAAGCCTGGAAAATTACCTGAATAATATCATGGCAATAATTTTTGAGTGTGTGGGTTAGGGATGTGAGAAATTGAATATATTAATCAACTTTATTTTGCTGTGATTAAAGTTATATTTGGGTAAATAAATAATTAATAGCATAATGAGTCCCCAAGGCAAAGGCTTATATGTTTCAAATTCGAAACATGTATGTTGGCTAGGGCTCCAGCCACCCATATGTATGTATGTATATATAAGATTAGTTTCTAAGGCTTTGGCACTGTGCCATTCAAGCGGCCTTTAAAATTTGTTCCTAGAAAAAAAATCTTTCTTCCTCGATATTCCCATTAAGTAACTAATCTTGATGCTGTGTGTTTATCCATTCACAGAACCTGATATGATCATTTTAATAACAATAATCTTAGAGATTCTAATATTGATAATAATTTACTTCTGCTTTTGTTTATTCATATCACTAAAGTAATGATTCCTTTTATATCTTCATAAAAAAAGTTATTTTATCAAGTGCATAAAAATAGTTGTAATTGTAAAGGCGCCAGTTTATCATTATGTTTGTCTTATATTTTGGGAATGAAGAAGATTCCTTTTCTATTCCTAAACAATTGTTAGAATATTTTTCTTTTAACGTCATACAAGTAAAATAAATATGTTCCTAAAGTTATCTTCAACGAAACCTCCTGTCCAAATAAGATTTTGAAAGGTAAATGGACACTAAAATCGGTCTGGATGAATTTGAATTATGAATAAATATATGTGATAAGCACTAAAGAAAAATATCGTTGGTAAAAGCATATATGACTTTCACATTTTTCCATGAATTGAGATTCTTAGCTAATCTTAGTAAAGAAGCATAAACAAGGAAAAGTAGTAGTAATCCAAAACACAATCCAATTTTTAGAACTACTGAACCATTGCATAGATTTCTAACTCGAAAAAACCTGAAGAGCATTAAAAAGAAACGTAAGAAAGAACTTAAAGAACGCTTCTCTCTCTCTCTCTCTCTCTCTCTCTCTCTCTCTCTCTCTCTCTCTCTCTCTCTCTCTCTCTCTCTCTCTCTCTCTCTCTCTCTCTCTCTTAGCCACTCATATGAGTAAAGCTCACCAAATACATAGCAACATTCCCAACTGCAAGATGAGGCTTAGAGTAATCCTTTGGTTTAACCCAGCGCAATATTTCTTATGATTCTTTGTGTTCTAAGGACACAACCCCCACCCCTCTCCCTTACCACCCACTAGTTTTAGAGATTAGAGAAGGTTGGTCCGATTCCTTAATCAATATCTCATCAAGTTCCATTCCTATTCTCACAAAGGGACGATAAAAATCTTCCTGGGGGGCTGCAAGGAGCTAGTCATATATGGCATGTAACAATCTTTACCAACCAAATTATTATTATTATTGTTATTATCATTATTATTATTATTATTAGTAGTAGTAGTAGTAGTAGTAGTAGTAGTAGTATGGTAATATTAATATTATTATTATTATTATTATTATTATTATTATTAGTAGTAGTAGTAGTAGTAGTAGTAGTAGTACTAGTAGCAGTAGTAGTAGTAGTATTAGTAGTAGCAGAGAGAGAGAGAGAGAGAGAGAGAGAGAGAGAGAGAGAGATGTTATGCATAGAATTTGTCTTCAGTCACCGGTTTGTGCTCTCACAAAGTGAACCACGGACCATTTATTAACAAATTTTCTTCCTGGAAATAAGTTGAAAATATACAACACAAAAGATACTTACTATGGTGAGTCCTATAAAAACAAAGATGTTTATTTAACTAGGATAATGTTAACAAAAGTAGAAAAGTAAATATTTCTAAAAAGATAAAGAAAAAATATGAGAAACTATTTTGTATTCGATAAATTTTTCATATAATTATATTCAATTCTGGTAAAAAGATATGTCATCCAAAATAAAAGAATATAATCTTTGCGGTGTTAATTTTGTCAGGGAAGATATAGGAGGAAGAAACATTATGAGAATTTGGTCTAAACTTCTCCATTATCTTATTTCAGTGGAGAAATACGATGTACTATACTTTAAACTATATTATATTGAAGTAATAGCAATAAAAATGATAATCCTTCCTGGCTCATACGTAGTTAGTTTATTTATACTATAATAAAGGTCAATGATATGTGAGGAGGCTAAGTCGCCAGGCTCCGAGATAAATGAGGATGTGTAAAACACCGAAGTTTGGATCAAGAAACCTTAAATTCATTCTGTTTACCTAAGCAGGACACGGTGCTGAGAGAAGCTGTACGATGCCAGGAATAAACTTGGCGTTTAATTCCTGTAAACTATCGTTATTAGAAATAAAATAAAATCAAATAATAATAATAATAATAATAATAATAATAATAATAATAATAATAATAATAATAATAATAATAATAATACTAATAATAATAATAATAATAATAATAATAATACTGCTACTACTATTACTACTACTACTAATAATAATAATAATTATAATAACAATAATACTAAGCATCATTGCTATCATTCACATTCCAATATGAATACTGCTTGAGAATGAAAAGATTGAAGTCTGCTTTACTGGAATGAAGGAACACAATATGAATCGTCTTGATACGATTATGAAGAGAATGAAAAATGATGACAATAACAATTTAAAAATTGGTTATTAAAGGAATATTAATTAGATGTGAACTTTTCCAAATGCTCCCTTCAATATCGTTAGACGATGTCGCATCCACATATGTGTATTGAACAAGATGAGGAGGACGATAATTCAGATAAACTGAAGAATAGGTAGATAAAAGAAAGATGATTATAGGAACTGGGAAAGAGACGGGGATTACGATAATATAATAAGGTATAATATGCGAGAGAAGAATACCACAAGATTCGGTTGAAAAATGGAATAATTACCACCTAGCAAATATTAAAGAAGGAAAATATTCGTAATACGAACTAGAAACAGTGGATATGTAAAGAAGTAAAAGGTGGAAATATGAATAACCAAAAGATTCATAAGCAGAGTAGTAATGATAACTATAACAAAGAGTATAATGTATAATAATAACGTCCATGATTGAATAGAAATAAAAGAAAATGAAAATTTCAGATAGATATAAAAAGAAAAGAAAGGAACGAATGAATGGGTGCTTTTGGACATGAGGGATTAATTTTAAATAAAAAGGGGAAAAACAAAAGAACGATAGAAATAATCAACAATCATATCAATTACTTAAGTAAAAATGTTAATAGAAGTATGATTAAGATAATACAAGAGTTGGTATTTTAAATAATCAATAAAAGTAATAATAACTTTATAACAATACCAATAATCATAACAATACAGAAAAATAAAAAACCAATCAATCGGGTGAGACATCTATAGTTATAGAACAATGTTGACGGGAAAAAATCGAGAATATTTCAAAAACATCCAAATAATATATGAAAGTAATGAAATAAGAATTATGAGACTTGGCCGTAGTTCACACCATCTTTAGAAATAATATGAAAGGAATTCCAAAGTTCAAACTTGTTGTAAAGGTTTCTCTGTTGAATAAGCAGGCATAAGCCTCGTTTCATAGCTTATATATGACTGATCTATTTTAATGATGTTACTATTTTCTTCTTATTATTCGATATATCTTTGTCTTTTACTTCTCTTATATATTTCTTTTTTTTTTTCATTATTTCTCTATTACCTCTCATCAATTGGCTGCTTTCCCTGTTGGAGCTCTCATGCATGTGGCATCTTATTTTTTCAGCTAAGGTTGTAGCTTGGAGAATAATAATAATAATAATAATAATAATAATAATAATAATAATAATAATAATAATAATAATAATAAAAATAAACTGTTTTCTAAAGTAATATCACCTTCCTTAATTTCCTACACAATGAGTTGGAAATTACATATTTCTGGACAATTGAAACATTTCTTGCCAAATACACCACCGGGTAATATTACCCCCTCCCCCCCTCTCTCTCTCTCTCTCTCTCTCTCTCTCTCTCTCTCTCTCTCTCTCTCTCTCTCTCTCTCTCTCCTTGGAATTTGTCAGTGGAACCGACCTAAGTTATTTAGTTTGATTGAAAGAAGCAGAATTAACGAATCCATCAATCACTAGAATTGCATATCTAAGCTCAACTTGATGATTGGAGAAATTTCACACTAACATATACCTGCCATTCACTCAGTCATAAGTTTACTTCTCCTAGCTATTACTTACCTTTTCAGAATTTACTCTTACTTTGTCTCGTATTATTCTCAAATAATTTCTTATGTTAGAAAGTGTTTGAATATTTGATCAGAAAAACTCTTTTTCATCAATTCTAATTTCCTTGATACTCTAAATTTTTTCTTAGTTTCTTATCAAATTCTTATTTCTTTAATTTTACAAATACTTCTCTTTCGTTGCATTTGCTATTCAAAGTTTTTCATGAATATCTATTTTTTTTTATTTTTAGTTACTGAAAAGCTATGGTAATTCTTTCTAACTTCATTCAATGTATAATTCCGTTGTTTATAGAACAAACATACTTATGATCCTTTTAATTTTTAAAGCTTTGAGGGTTTAAAGGTCACTTGTGAATGGCAGAGGCAAGAAACTATCATAATGCCTTGGCAGGACAATTTCCTAGAGACTGAATATATATATATATATATATATATATATATATATATATATATATATATATATATATATATATATATATATATATATATATACACACACACACACACACACACACACACACACACACACATATATATATATATATATATATATATATATATATATATATATATATATATATATATATGATCAGCACCAGTGTTCCCACTCCACCCAAGCTAGGAATAGGGGGGGTCAGGCAATGGCTGATGATGACACAGCATGTAGACCTACAGGCCCCACCAAATCCGCATTTAACGTGATGTGTCGCCGAATTTCATAAGTGAATTCATATGAGCACCAGCGGATCAGACAATCCACAAGGATGAGAAAAATACGTGTTGTATTTGTACTGTCTTCGAAATGTATCCGCCACCATTCGTACTTTATCTGCGGCTTCCGTACTCTCTTCGCCGATGGATAAGAGTGCGTGGGAAGCACGGAGAGAGTGCGGAAATACCTTTGTAGAAATTACAAGGGGGGGCTAAAAATGTACGAATGTCAGCGCAGTCTGTAAATACAGTACAGAGAGACTACGATAATTGAGGGCTAAGTTTGCGCTGTCTGATATTTTGCAGACAATTCCTGCAAAATACCTGCTCTTTATAAAAATTTCTTATTTCCTATATGTTATTTATCGTTCCCACACTTTATATATTATTCTGACAGGATAAAAACGTATAAAATTCTAAGATCCTTCCGAGCACGGATGAATGTTATAATGACTGGCGTTATCATTACGTTTTTAGATGATTATCTCCCTGTCTATAAAAAAGAAAAAAAAATGAAGGAGTTAGAAAAAATCTTTGCAGATGGATTTCCTGTCTGTTTGTGATAAAGCTCCAAGCCTCTCCGTCTTTCTTCAAAAATCAATATGTACATATGATGGAAATACAAGAATTTTCTAACATTGATAAGAACTTTTAGTGTGTGTGTGTGTGTGTGTGTGTGTGTGTGTGTGTGTGTGTGTGTGTAAAGATTGCCATGCCTTGTGCAAGACAAGGGCTCTTGCGTTGGGAGCCCGTAAAAACTTTTACTGTAAAGTAAAAATGTCCTGATTTTATTTCAACCTAACCCCCCCCTCTCTCTCTCTCTCTCTCTCTCTCTCTCTCTCTCTCTCTCTCTCTCTCTCTCTCTCTCTCTCTCTCTCTCTTCAAAATCCAATATGCGCATTTGGAAGAATATACAAGTATTTCCCATGACTTAATAAAAAGATTTATAGGCAAAAATTTCGTTATGAATTTTTTATGACAGAACTTCAACATTCTCTCTCTCTCTCTCTCTCTCTCTCTCTCTCTCTCTCTCTCTCTCTCTCTCTCTCTCTCTCTCTCTCTCTCTCTCTCTCTCAGATTTCCAATTGATCAATACACAAAAAAAGTAAAATATTTTCAATTTGTATGGGTAAATTTACTCTTCTGCTCAAACGGATACACATGACAACTATTGAAATGAGATATTTTCCTAATTGTTGTATATTATTTCAGGAACTATTAATTATTTGGACTGAGACTTGTGATATAGAGATATAGATAAAAAAAAAGTTTTGAACAAATTATTTGCCGTAATTTCTGTTAGCATAAACTTCATAAGAAAATTACTTTTTATTTCCTTGAAAAAATAATGCTTATCTTATTAATTTTCATTCTCTGTGTCTGTAGTTATAATAATGCATCCATACTGTATCCGCAGTTTTAGTACTGCCTGCGTACTCTTTCCGCGGCCTCCGTACATAAATTAGACATGAATCCAGGCATCCTCCTTACTTTCAGTCTCTTTGCCATCATCCTTTGCATTGGTTCGTAGGTGTGATAGGGATATTGCATCTAATGTTAACTATTTCAAACCTTGCACAGATATTTCTGCTAGCCTCTTCAGCGGAATAGTACAAGCGAGTTTATAAAGCCAATGGAAAGTAACTCCTGGTGACCTTATTCTTTTTATTTCATAAAACTGTTATTGTAGATGTCAACGGGGAGGAAAGCATTATCATTTTCAACTTAGTGTTAGAAACCTATCCGAGATCAATTCATTTTGTTCGTAGATTGCACATAAATATCTTTGTCATCAATTCCCTACCTTCAATAGATAGGTAAGTTAACGTTTTAGAAAAATATGCCCTATAGGCTACAACGATTGGATTTTAGGATAAAGAGTAAAACTCTTTAAAGATGACAAAATGTAAGCAACGTTGGTGGCGTAAAATAAACAGCCCGGAAGAAGGGAATAAGGAAAAGGAAACAAAGATAAATCAATTGTTTCAGTTAAAGATTAGATATGTTATGCTGACTATAGTATATCTCCACAGTTTGTTCTGAATTCCATACATTTCCCAGGATTCCTCAAACCATTTCTTTTGAAAGTTGTTTTGTGTTCCTCAGTAGAAAAGATCTTTAAAGACACTGATGAAATTCTGCATACCTATAGGTTACGGAAGATTTTGTGTGTGTGTGTGTGTGTGTGTGTGTGTGTGTGTGTGTGTCGAAGGTGTGGAAGTGATAATTTTTTACAAATTTATCTATATCTCTAGTAATCTGTGATTTTCGAAAGATAAATCCATCAAATTACAGTATAATGAATATGTTTGAGGGCCTCATCATTATGGACTCAATATCAATGGATATTTTATCAAAACAAATACTCAATTAATTTAGATTGCCCTTTCTTTTAACTGATATGTGGCCAAAAATATAGAGACATGAGAAAGAAAACCAAAAAGAGTGAATGTATCCAGAAATTGGATAACCCAATTCAAGCGAAGTTGCACAAATATAGATTTCTCAGCGTCCACCTTTCATCGATATTAATGGTCACTAAACCCTTCCCCTTCCCTTAATTAATTGACACTAGACAGTCATTACATTTACAATCAACATCGCCAAATGAAATGACCCGACTCTTCTCGAATGACCCTTAATGAGTCCTTAGATGTGACTTTGATATCCTATTCGTTATAATATACCAGCAATTAGTGACATTATCTTTGCCATTTTCCGTTTTTGACGAATTCTACATTTATATCTATTCTAAGAATTTTATCATGAATCGTTTCCTATTAACTCTTCCGTAATATAAAAGATGATATCTATGCTGCTTATTTTGAGTGGCAGTTTTTTTTTTTATTTAGAAATATATAATGCCGTAAAAAAGGAAGCTCATTTTCACTAGAGTGTGAAATAAAAGCAAAATTAAGTAGATTATGATTAATTGCTAAGATATTATAAAACACTTTTTTTCTTTTTCAAACAATGCTGTCCTGTTTCATTGATAACTGGCATTCTATTGATTTGCATTAATTCTTTTTTCATAATATGTTTTATCGTAGCCATCATATTATACCAGTAAAAATGGATTAAGAAAAAGAGAGAGAGAAAATTCGAGCCAAGATCTCCCAGGGTCTCTGCCACAGCAGGATTTAGGACGAGGCTGTAGATAAAGAACTGTTTTCTCTCCTAATATTTGGACTTACCCGAGACGAGTTTGTGACGAGAATGAATTCACCAACTCACAGGAATTTAGGAATTTCTCTCAAATGTGGGAAAAATACATTGGATTTATATTTGATCGAAAAAGAAATATCAACATGGTTACTTTATTTAAGCTAATAACCAGTTTAAACTTGGAGAAGCTTGTGTTGCTGAATCAAGGATAATTACAAAACCATTCATAATTTTTTAAGCATTTTTTTTTAAACTTATACATTCCTGTATTGCTGGTAACACGATAGACTTAGTTTTTAATTGATGATAAAAGATACTCTGAAATTTCAATTTACAATATCATTAAAATGTATATTTTTTTTCTGCCCTGGTTTTTATCACCTTCTTTCTCCTTTGAAAATAAACTGTTGTCTGGATTCCCTGTTTGAACCTTACATCTCTGCTGTCTTAATCGAGCTTAGAAATCTGACATACTTTTCATTGCGCTGATTACAAAGGCTCTCGTGAATACCTCTAATCTTTTTCACAGATTAATTCCTCATTATATTCTATGTTTTATTCTGAGATACAAAATTACCATAGCATGTTCCATTGATCGCCTACTACATTTCTGCATGTTGGTGCCTTTTCAACCCAAATTTCAGCTTCTTCCAAAGAAATTTGTCTTCGACAGCTTTTGTGTGAAATGCATGGAAATCCTGTTAAATCCTATTGCTTGTTAAATTATTTGATAATAATAATAATAATAATAATAATAATAATAATAATAATAATAATAATAATAATAATAATAATAATAATAATAATTGATTTTAGGTAGTAGACCATCTTTAAGGTGAGTTCTGTTGAAGGCTATGGATGTCTCAGCAGCATTGATTTTGTATTCTATCTTTTCAATAGCTCTGGTTAGTTTCTTCCCTGAATCACTGCATTCCCTCAGTAATTAAGCAAAAGTCATTTTTCATAATGGGTGGAAAAAATTAGGGTAAATCACGAATCGAGGTTTTGATGCAAAGTTTACAAGACGGGTAAAGAAGAAGCATTACGCAGCTGTGGGTTTCAAGAAGCACAGTAAGAGCAAATGCCATCCAGATCCACAACAGCAACATTAAGCTTGAGGAGATCATCCAGAGTACTAGGAGCATTGGCTGTGCTCTGGACAGCAGAAGACTTAGAATACTTGAAGCTCTCCTCATACAGCAGGAATAACCATCGTCTAAAACCACTAAAGAAATGTTCCTTCTCCTCTCCTGCCATAGGAACAATATATCAAGAATGAACTCCACCGATTAAGAACTCTCTAATCAATATAGCTCTGATCAGCGATCAAACAGCCCGCCTAGCTTGGATACCCTCTTGGTAAAAGCTTCCCGATCAGAGCGCAGCCATCACAGAGCAAGATGGCAACCCATCGCCTATGAATGAGTATGACGGCAGTCTGACTAAGATTCGTCCACTCTCAGCGAGCATCTCAGCCATAGGGAATTCACTGGTTTGCTCACATCACTACTTGCACCGCCCACGGCACCGGAGTCAGCCAATGTACACATGCGCCTTTCCCTATGAGACAAAATTACCATACTTAAGGACGTTGCCAGAATCATTTCTGCCATTACAGCATGGAAGGGGGAGGCAAACTTCTTGAAATCCATAGCTGCTTAGCTTTTTTTTTATCTGACCTGTAAACTTTGCATTAAAACCTCGTTTCTTGACCTAACCTAATTTTGTCTACCCATTATAAAGAAAGACTTTTGCCTAATTACTAGTGAAATACACTAACTCAAATAAGAAGATAATCAGAGGTGTTGAGAAAATAGAATACAAAGTCAATGCTACTGATGCAGCCTTTCTCTTTAACATAATGAAAATAATCAATGCAAGTTGGATAAAAAATTACCAGGGTAAATTGTTCTGTTACTACAATATACGGATATTGTAATACAATCAAATCAACCAGACGATACTCTAGTTGAGCGACATAGGAGAAATTACCATTTATAGATATCATACTACGTCTAGACACAAAAGTGCAACAAAAGGGCAGAAAAATTATAGAAAATAACTAAGATCTATAGATTGAATAGAGAGGCGTTATTGAAAAGGACACTAAAACCATTGAAAAAATTAAAACTAAGAGAGATGGGAATCTGACGTCGATCTAGTAAGCTTGCAAAAAGAGCTTGCTACTGGAAACAGAACATTCAGTGAAAAGTTATGGATTCCTGAAAAAACAGAAAGCAGATCGGAATCTTACTTTGTGAACCAACAATATACACTAATCTTTAATAATATAAAATAAGCATGATAAATTGAATCGTAAACAAATATTCTTACTTCACTGAAAAAAAAGATATACTAAATTACCATAATCAGTTATCGAGTAGGCTGTTACACCCCTTTCTCAAGCAGCAAGAGAAAAGGGAAACTAATAAACTGTGACTATTTTCCTTTTAGTGTTTGCAGATTTCCGCTGCGTTGGTAGACGTCCAGAGAAGACATTCGATTGACAATTTGGAGTAATCTTCGAGGAGATAAGTTTCGAGATTGTGGCAATCGCTCCACTCCGGCCCCCTCTCACAAGTCAACAACACAATAAATAAAACTGAAAAAAATAGTTTTATTAGCATGTGTGTGTGCTTTCTTCACAGGAATACTAATCGATATGAAAGAATTTTTTTTTTTTTTTTTTTTTACAAATAAAATCGAATAGGGTTCAATATATGTTGGTTCATTACAGAGATTGGTAGAGCAAATACGTCAAAAAAGAAAATGACTTGGCACAGGCATGTGGTAAAACGGTACTTAGAAGAGATAGGACAGCATTATAGTGGTCTGATCATAAAGAAAAAAAAACATCAAATCATGTTTGCATGACGTCAAAGAAAATTAATAACTAAGAAGGAGTGGGATAGGAAAAATGTTAGTTGGACATGTCTTACCAACATCATCAGCCCTAAAGCCTAGACTCAAAACAACAATCATGAATTACTATTTCCGTAAAAGTAATTGTTGGCAGATAATTGTACCTTGATTGGCAATATATAGGTGATATTATGACATGACTCCAAAAGAGAAACAAAGAAATAGGTAGACAGACAGATAGGAAGACAGTCAGGCGAAGAGCCTTGTGAATTTTAAGGAGACAACGAACAAAAGATTGCTGTAGAATCGTCTATTCTAGTTGTCCTAAACTAGAGAAGGAACGGAATAAGAGCCTTATAATGAAAAACAATGTGGAGTACCGTCGCAAACAGCGGAATAGTAAGCTATGACATGATAATTCTGTTCAACTCCTTAAAATCACTGTGGTGTGACCAGTACAGATATCATACGGTGCCAGTTTTCATATTAGTGTCATGGAGTCGATTGAAATAGGTTTCATTTCTTGAAATCACAATATTTTTTTAACAGATATTTGAAACATATCTCATTTAAATCTGTTACTTTTTGAAATCTAACTTTAATAAATAATACTGTATATAGGGCATATATTTTTGACCAGCCTTTCCAGGTCTGAGTGCAATGATCCTATGCTTTGTGCTTAGGATTTAAAAGGTCACTGTCAATGTTATTAAAGGCCACACGGCTTTGATAACAATGAACAACCAAAGTGACTCATGCAAACCCCTTTACCTATCCATAATGTCCTGGAATATTTCATTCTAGAAACAAAGAGATGGTGTTATAACCAATATTTCGAAGGCTACCAAAAGAGCATCGCAAGCAACAAAAGTGTGTTTCGTGTTATCTTAAATATAGTTTATTAATAATTGGCCTTAAAATTTTATAAATTAAATGACGTATGAACGACGTTTAGTGTGTGTGCTTAACCAGTGAAGAAAGTTTTAAAGATTTTTATATTAAGGATAAATTGATAAATAAACAGTTGTTAACAACTAATTTTGTTCTCCCTCACAAGATAAGAAGCCACATTTACTGCCAATATTTAATACTGGAGTATTTACTTTAATCATTAATACAATGACTGATAATATCCATATGTATGTATATATATATATATATATATATATATATATATATATATATATATATATATATATATATATATATGTGTGTATATATATATATATATATATATATATATATATATATATATATATATATATATATATATATATATATATATACATATATATATATATATATATATATATATATATATATATATATATATATATATATATATATACGTACACACGCACACACACACACATATATGTATATATATATATATATATATATATATATATATATATATATATATATATATATATATATATATATATATATATATATATATATATATATATATATATATATAACGGATTTTGAGCGAAGCGAAAAATCAATTTTTGGGTGAGATGGCCATGTCGTCCTGATGGAAGTTCCTATTGGGTAACTTCCTAGGGTATATTACAACTACGGCGATATTCCCAGAGAATTTACCTTAAGGTACCAGAATTCTAACTCCTGGAGCGAGTATCCCTCATGAAAGGGATATCGCGACATATCAGAGGACGTATTCTTGACACGCCACATGGCAATCTGCATCCTGGACAGAGATTTCGTCTCGTAGGAGGGATTGGCAAGAAACGAATTCGGGAAAGAAAAAGGGGAGCCGCTCCCAAGTCTTCCTTATCCTCCGATTCGTATGAGTGCCTGGCGCCAATCCTGGCGCCATCTGTATTCCTTGTAGCGTACACGAGGTGCTACAGATACTGTATGTAGGGAGGGGTCCTACAGCCCTTTCTTAGAAAGGCAAGGGCGGGTCCATCAGGACGACATGGCCATCTCACCCAAAAATAGATTTTTTGCTTCGCTCAAAATCCGTTTTTTGGGCTCAAGCCATGTCGTCCTGATGGAAGTGTACCAGAGCATTACTGTATCTGTGGATTCTCAAAACGTGCCGTACTCCCCGGAGGTAATTTTTCCCCGGTCGACTAGACCTAGAGACCTAAGATGTTACCGTTATACATCTTTTCAACTAACTATAAACTATGTTAGAGCTTCCTGCCCCCTACAGGGAAGAGTCCTACTAGACTCTGGAAAAGTCTCGAAGAGTACATATACCTATGTATGAATACCAGGCAAGCTAATATAGTGGTCTCGCCCTATATTAAGTAAAGCATAGTTTGTAAAGAACCACTGCGTCAATATATATTGACCAGTAATCCGCACAATACTTGTATTGGACAAAGGTTTATATCCGCATAGGAAGAAACTAATAAAACCGCCCTCGTCCCTTTATGGGACGGAGTCCTCCCAATAGGGGACTACATAAACCAATGCAACATAGCTTGCATAATAGAACAATTCTATTAGAATTATCCCAGATAAGGTACATAGAATAAATGCTCAATTATACCAATAATTTGACACAGGTGAAAGAGACGCAAGGTTCTCAAGAACAAGTTTATTGACAGACAATAAATAGACAGGTTAACAGCAATTATATATATATATATATATATATATATATATATATATATATATATATATATATATATATATATATATATATATATATATATAAAAAGAGGATAACCCAAAACTTTAAGCATAAGTATGATAGTAAACAGGACTTGTTTATCTAAAAGAAAAAACAATAAATGCCACTTTTCTAAGATACCGAGGTATCAAGTCATAAAAGTCTGTATTACAAATCAATCACATTAGCGTTAAAAACGCTCGGCACACATGTCTGTACTTATGCTAGGTTCACCTTTGGAAAAGGAACAGTCTATGTGGGCACTCGGTGCCCTCATTTAGTTTGTAGTACAGTATGTACCTACACACTCACCCTGGACTTAATCGTCCCAATTAAGACCACTGTTCCTCGCAGAGTTAAACAGTAGGGTTAACTACGCGACCCACTGCTACCACAGATCTCTTTAGTTCCTCTACTTGCTTCGCATAGTGGCGAAAGAACACTCTGGAAGACTTCCAGCCCGTGTATGAACGGAGATGTTCAAAATCCATACAATTAAAGAAATTTAGGGATGAGGCAACTTTCCTCGGATCGTGACCTGTGGGTGTACTGTCAGGATCCGCTCTGCGAATAAAATATGTGATTTTCGCTCTGAGTTGATTCAGAGATAAATTTGAGCCTGATGTTTCTCCCCTGAATAGTTGACCACCCTTGAAGTCTGAAGTTCTACGAAGATAGACCTTTAGGCATTCTACTGGACATAGAGATGCATCTTCTTTCAGAGGGCAGATTCTCCAGGGACCCCACCTGTTGGTGGGTAACTCATTCTTGGCGAGAAACGAAGGATCCGGAAAGAGGTTCAGTTCCCCCCCATCCAGGAACTGAACACGACCTGCCTCTCTCGAGAGGGCTACGATCTCACTAACCCTGGCCCCGGACGCGAGTGCAAATAGGAAAATAACTTTCTGTGTCAAATCCTTTAACGCACATTCTTCATTGCTCAACAGGGAGGCAAAATTAAGAACTTTGTCTAAAGACCATGAGATGGGCTTTGGAGGTGCTGAAGGTCGGAGCCTAGCACAGGCTTTCGGAACTTTATTAAAGATCTCGTTACCTAGGTCGATCTGGAAGGCAAATAAAATGGGTCTCATCAAAGCAGATTTACACACTGAAATCGTGTTAGCTGCCAACCCTTGACCATGGAGGTAGATGAAGAAAGATAAGCAGAAGTCTGTTGAGATCTCCAGCGGATTCTTTGCCTTTACAAAGGCCACCCATTTTCTCCAAGATGACTCATATTGCCTTCTAGTCGATTTGCACTTATATTCCTCTAGGAAGTCTATGCTGGCTTTCGAAATCCCGAAACGCTTTCTCACCGCAAGGGCGAGAAAATCATGAGCTGCAGGGTCCGGGTTTTCTGTAATGAAGCGCAGACAGTCGACTTCTGGACTCGCTGGGTCAGAACTGGATGTGGTAGCGGCACAAACTTCAGCTGTAGTTCCAACACCAAGGGGAACCACATGCTGTTCGGCCACTTGTGGGTCACTATTGCCGCTACCCCCCTTGAAGGATCTCAGTTTGTTGAGGACCCTCAACAGAAGGTTGTGAGGGGGGAACAGATAAATCCTGGACCATCTGTTCCAGTCGAGGGACATCGCGTCCACTGCTTCCGCTAAGGGGTCCTCGTACGGGGACACGTACAGGGGCAACTTCTTGTTGTCTTTCGTCGCAAAGAGGTCTATCTGCAGTTCTGGGACTTGATTCAGAATGAAGGAGAATGATCCTGCGTCTAAGGACCATTCCGACTCTATCGGTGTGAACCTGGATAGAGCGTCCGCTGTCACGTTGCGTACTCCTTGAAGGTGAACTGCCGACAGGTACCACTTCTTCTTTTCCGCCAATCGGAAAATGGCTAACATCACCTGGTTGAGAGGTGGTGACCTCGACCCTTGTCGATTCAAGCATCTCACAACCACCTCGCTGTCCATCACCAATCTTATGTGGATCGAGTGACGCGGGGAGACTTTCTTTAAGGTAAGGAGCACTGCCATAGCTTCTAGAAAGTTTATGTGAAAGGTCCTGAATAGCTTGGACCAAGTCCCCTGGACTTTGTTCCGATGAGAGTGACCCCTCATCCCTCCTTTGAGGCGTCTGAGTGAATCGTCATCGACGGGGGAGGTGGCTGAAGAAGAACAGACTTCTTTAGATGTCTGGCTTGGGACCAAGGCCTGAGAAGAGTACGTAGCCGAGGCGGCACTGGTATTATCAGATCTCTTCGCGCGTTTGATGCATACCTTCTCCAAACTCCGGTTGCATCCTTTAGCTGTGCTCTTAGCACTGGGTCTGTCACCGAAGCAAACTGAAGAGAGCCTAGTACCCTCTCCTGTTCGCGTCTTGATATCCTTTCGGAATCTAGAAGTCTCTTGACAGAGCCCGCTATCTCCTTCCTTTTCTTCGTCGGGATGGAGAAACAGTGTGACAAAAGGTCCCAGTGGATTCCCAGCCACTGGATATTTTGGGATGGAGAAAGTCGAGACTTTTTTCTGTTGATCTTGAAGCCTAGGTACTCTAGGAACTGGATCACCTGACTGGAAGCTTGCAAGCATTCGGTCTCGGATGCTGCCCACACCAGCCAGTCGTCCAGGTAGGCTACTACCTGAATTCCCTTTAGGCGTAATTGTTTGAGAGCTGCGCTCGCAAGCTTCGTGAAAATCCTCGGGGCTATGTTTAGCCCGAATGGCATGGCTCTGAAGGCGTATAGTCTCCGTTGTAGCCTGAACCCTAGGTAGGGGGAGAGTCGACGGCTGATTGGGATGTGCCAATAGGCGTCTGACAAGTCTATAGAGACTGAGTATGCCCTCTTGGGCAGTAAGGTCCTTATGTGTTGCAGTGTTAGCATTTTGAATTTGCAATTCACTATGAACTTGTTGAGTGGCGACAAGTCCAGAATGACTCTGAGCTTTTCCGAGTCTTTCTTGGGAACACAAAACAGCCTCCCTTGGAATTTGATGGACTTCACCTTTCGGATCACCTTTTTCTCCAACAGTTCTTGAACGTACTCCTCCAGAACGGGGGTGGAGTGTTGGAAAAACCGAAGGCACGGGGGTGGAGTGCTGTACCAGCTCCAGCCCAGTTCATTCTTGAGTAGGCTTTGGGCCCAGGGATCGAAGGTCCAACGATCCCAAAATTTCATCAGTCTCCCTCCTACCGGTATCATTTCACTTGGACTGCCGTCCTGAGGTCTTGCCTCCCTGACCACGACCACCTCTGAATCCCCTTCCCCTTGAGGGGCGCCTAGACGAGCCTCTGGCTGCTCCTCTAGGCTTTGCTCGAAAGAAAGAAGACTGTCCTTCGAACGTTGGGGTGAATGCCGTGGACTGACCTGGCACAGCCTGGGGTACCCACTGGAAAGTGGTCGGGGTTTGCGCCACCATCTGGGGCACTGGAGGCAATTGCAATTGCAGTAGCTGTTGCTGTCTAGAGGGCTTGGCTGGCCGAGACGGTAGCCTAGTCCTCATATTCTTCCTCTTTGGTTGAGGACCCTTATCCGGGGAAGACTTTCTTTTGATAGCCAGGCCCCACTTCTGGAGAAGGTTTCTATTCTCCACGGCGGCCTTATCAACAACTTCTTTGACCACATCGGCAGGGAAAAGGTCTTTTCCCCAAATGTTGGAGGAGATTAACTTCCTTGGCTCGTGCCTCACCGTAGCCCCGGTGAACACGAACTCCCTACAAGCTCTCCTTGCCTTGACGAAGCTATAAAGGTCCTTCGTCACTGTGGCTAGGTGAGTCTTAGCCACCACCATGAACATTTCATGGACCTTGGGGTCACTTGCCATTGTCTCAAGAGTAGTCTGATGAGACATTGAGGCAGCCAGTCTTTCTTTTGTCTCGAACTCTCTTCGTAAAAGAGAGTCGGACAGCTTGGGGAGGTCCTCGCCGAATTGCCGTCCGGCAATATCAGCCTCCAACTTTCCCACTGAGAACGTCAGATGGACATCCTTCCAGTCTTTGTGGTCCATAGGCAGGGCCAGCGACAAGGGTTTACACTCCTCCAGGGAGGGGCAAGGCTTGCCGGCCTCGACTGCCTTTAGGACAGCCGCAAACCCTTTCTGTAAAAAGGGGAAGGCTCTAGCAGGAGAGGACACAAAGGAAGGGAGCTTCTTGCTCAATGCAGCTACCTTCGAGTTAGAGAAGCCCCTCTCCTTCATCGAGGATGAAAGTAGGGCTTGAGCCTTAGCGTGGTCCATGATTATGACCTCCTTCGGCTCTGTCTCCTCCCTTGAAGCTGGTTCTTTTCTCAGCCGGACATAGCACTCCGGATATGATGCCTTGCTGGGCCAGAATTCCACCTCCTCTAGGGGAACTGAACCCAGCTTATCCGAGATGACGATCTTTCCAGTCGTCATCGGCATGTGCTCAGCATACCTCCATGGGTTAGCATCTGAGCATAAGGGAAGGTCTTTCACATTGAGCCTTTTCCAGGGCCCATGTGATTCTGCCAGGGACTGCATCCGCAGTTCCATAGCAGCCGCCTTCTCCTGATTCTCCTTCTGC
>NC_090760.1:61503246-61508246 GCF_036898095.1 Palaemon carinicauda | reverse complement strand
TCAGTCTCTAGGGCATTCATGAGTGATCTTTAAAACCTTTAAAACATGAGAGTTGAGGCTCTGTTATAAAACCTGTGAAACAATTTAGATAATAAAGATCTGCTATAAGAAAGGAGGGAGTCTGTGAGGCTGAAGCTCCAAACAGGATAAAAGAAACACGAGGGAAGTCGAGGGAAGTAGCAGGAGTGGTATGTGATACAAAATGTCTATAAAGCTAAAAATTAAGATCTATAGCACAGTAATAAGACCAGCATTATCGTTTGGACAGGAAAAGAGGAAGCAAAGCTTGAGAAAACAAGCGATGGGAATACTTAGGTGGACTATGGGAATATTACTACTTAAAAGATTGGCAAATGATGATATGAGGACATTTAAACATTTCATAAAAATAAAACAACAAATAAGTTCCATTGTTCGAAACATTCTATTTCCCATTTGTTAAAGAGATTTCAATGGAAACTGAAATTGTGGGGTGGAGTGACCACTGACGAAATTCCCAGTGAAAGATTGTTTTTAAAAATGCTCTAAGAAAAAATTGTATAACCGTTTGTTTATATGTTTTTTATATAAAATCCATAAATAATATTGTAATAGTCATGTAACACAACATTAAAAACCCATTTATATTTATTTTCTATCTCTCTCTAAAGAAGGTAGAATAGCATTGGATCTTTGATTCGATATTATTTTGGTTATCATATATTCTGATATCTTTTTTTCAGCAAAGTTTCTAATTTCAGTTTCAAAAATAAGTTAAAATTCATATAAAATTTCTTTTAAAATGATATCTCCCATATACTGGCAAAAAGTGTGTCCTTTTTGTAAAGAAAAAAAATCCTTCAAGGAATAATGAAATAGTTGTAAAAATAGATGTGTTCAACTCCTATCAACATTTCTTTCTCCCCTCGTGTATGAGATTTAAACGACTTAGATTTTATTAAGTGTGAGGGAAGGTTATGAGAGGGGACTTTCCTCTGACACCAAGGGAATGTAGAGTAATCATTATATCGCGATGATATTTTTTTTGAAATTTTTTTTTTATTTTTTATTTTGGACAAATACTAGTGAATTTTCGTGTGTAATTTATCTAAATTGTACCAATTGCTCAACCGTTAATTCGCAAATCTATTGAAATTTATAGTGGAATATATATATATATATATATATATATATATATATATATATATATATATATATATATATATATATATATATATATATATATATATATATATACTGTATATATATTCCAACATAATTTTCCGTAGACTGGCGAATTCACAGCTAAGCAATTGGTACAAAGAAGTTCCTTCTACTTTGTTTGCTCAACTCCTACTGTATACAAACATTTTATATGATAAATCACTGAAAAAATATCGCACAAAAGGATATTTACGTCATAAATGAATGTTAGTGAATGAAATATTAAGAAAATATATAAGCGAAAGGTCAATAATTAGAGGCAATAAAAGACAAAAAGCATAATAGAAATAGTAATTTTGATCCGATTGTTATTCGTAAAAAGTATTACAGCTATAGTTCAATGCGTAATTATTCACGCTCAATGTCTCTCAATTGCGTTGCAGTTTTAGCCGAGGTATTATTTCGAAATGCCAGAATGGGATGTTAATGGGAATTTCATTGATATATTCAATGGGAAATTCGCTGATACAAATACTCCAGGAGTAATTATCCATCGTGATACATTGACGAGCCATTTCTGTATGTCGTTTTCGATAAAGTAAATATTGGGATATCAATATGAATAAACATTATGAATTTAGACCTTTTTAATATCTTATACATTCCCTTGCTCTTATTATTAAAGTGTCAGATGTAGCAGGAATTTATAGATAAAGATAAGTGATCACTTTCTTTTAAAGACCTTAATATTATTTGGGGCAGTTACATATGAAAGTTCAGTATACTAACGAACCTGGAAAATTTAAGATGATATTATGACGTAATGATTAGGTTGTGTAGTCTTAATAGGATTGGCGGTTTGTTTCCATGGAAACCATCACACTTATAAACCAATAAGGTATAGACAAACCTTTCCCGTGCCGTACGTGTCTTTGTGTGCTTGTGGTAAATATTGGTTATTGTTAAGAGATGGATATTATATTACTTTCAATAATAACTCAGTCCTTGACTTATCTATTCCAGTGTATACCGTACAAGTCAAATTATTTGGATATTCTTTATTTATATACATAAATATTCTTGATGATTAGTTCTGTTTAAAACTTCAGTTTTCTCATTCAACTTAGTTCTATTGCAGAATTTTTATATTGTCAGGCATTAGTTAGTTTTTGAATCTGCCCGACTAAACTGGAACTGTGGCCTGAACATAATTTAATTAAATTTAATCCCTTTCATAATGGATGATCCAATTAATCATTAGCTATAATAATTGACAATTATGAGTAACTGATTATCCATTTCAATAGTAATTATCTTGATTAGGTTGGCCAGGGCCCCAGCCACCCATGGAGATACTACGGCTAGAGAGTTATTGGATGCTTTGACTGGATCCTTCTTTCAGGTTACGGTTCATTTTCCTTTTGTGTACACATACATTGAATGGTCTGGCCAATTCTTAACGTATTCTCCTCTGTCCTCATACACCTTATAACACTAAAGATTACCGAACTATTCTTCTTCACTCTAGGGATTAACCACTGCAATATAATTGTTCAGTGGATACTTTACTCTTTTAGCTATGGTAAGCAGCTCTTATAGGAGAAAGACACTCCAAAATCAAACCACTGTTCTCTCATCCTGGGTAGTGCCATAGCCTTTGTACCATGGACTTCAGCTGTCTTGGGTTGGAGTTTTCTTGCTTAAAGGTACACTCAGGCATACTATTTTATCTTATTTCCATTCCTCTTGTGTTGTTAAAGTTTTTATAGTCTATGTACGAGCTATTCATATTGATGTTACTGTTCTTGAAATATTTCATTTTAATTGTTAATTAATTTTCTTATTTCCTTGTTTACTTTCCTCAATGGGATATTTTTCTGTTGGAGCCTCTGGTCTTATAGCATCCTGGTTTTCCAAACAGGGTTGTAGGTCAGCAAGTGATAGAAATGATATATAATCATATACATATATATATATATATATATATATATATATATATATATATATATATATATATATATATATATATATATGGTGGCCACTGCGGATTGATAGCGGTGGGAGATTCCCGTCTGATCATGGCAGAATGCAAACCAATTTGACCACGCTGTGACGGGCCGAGAGAGGAGTTGTGAACTCAAAGGCAGATTGGAAACGACTGAGTTATTTACTAAGGAACACTCTTCTTTATATACAAAACCTCAAGGCAACAGGACATGACCTGTTCGAGAGACAGACAATGTTACAGAGCAAAACGGAGACATGATCATTCAGGTTCTTTTTAGTGCGAGGGAAGAGCGCAGATACAAGCATGATATATACAAAATAATTATGTACAATTGTGTGACACACGGTTGGTACATGGCTCCCCCCCTAAAAATGACATACTGTACATGTTAAATAGGGCGCCTTGATCTAGAGAGGCGAACTGTAGGCGGGTCATCTGGCAGAAGATAAGCAGGTTTTAGACAATCAATGGAGACCCAGTCTTCTTTGCCCCGAAGGTTTAGGAGGAATGCTTTCGGACTGCGTCGGATCACAAGGAAAGGGCCCGTGTAAGGGGGCGTTAGTGGTGGCTTGCTGGTGTCGTTGCGCAGGAAGACGTGCGTTGCAGAGTGCAAGCCCGTTGGTATGTGATGCTTCGCTGGGGGCTTGTAAGTCTGGCGGCACGGAGTAAATTTTCCCACGACGTGACGTATGCGCTGGAGATCGTCGGAGGAGGTTGTAGAAGGAAAAAACTCGGCAGGGACGACCAACGGGTCGCCATACACCATTTCGGCTGCCGAGACATCGAGGGCGTCTTTAGGAGTGGTCCTCAGTCCAAGGAGGACCCAGGGAAGCTGAGTAAACCAGTTGCAATCCTTGCAGCGGGACATCAAAGCTGCTTAGAGGGTGTGATGAAAACGTTCAACCATTCCATTGGCAGCGGGGTTGTAGGCCGTTGTCTGATGTAGGGTGATGCCCAGGAGATTCGCTAATGACGTCCATAATTAAGAGGTGAAAGTTGTTCCCCTGTCAGAAGTAATATGCTCAGGGATACCGAATCTTGAAATCCATCCAGAGAGTAAGGCAGATGTACATGAGGCGGACGTTGCAGTTTCCATGGGAATGGCTTCAGGCCAACGAGTGGAGCGGTCGATGACGGTAAACAGGTAAAGATGTCCTTGTGATGTGGGTAGGGGGCCTAAAACGTCGACGTGAATGTGTGCGAAACGACGCTGAGGTTGAGGAAAGGTGCCCACTCCTGAATCCGTGTGTCGATGTACTTTGGAAGTTTGGCAAGAAGTACACGCACGGACCCAATCCTTAGCATCCTTAGAAATGCCGTGCCAAATGAACTTTGCCTTCAGCAGCTGTGCAGTAGAACAGCACGAGGGATGTGAAAGGTCGTGGATGAAATCAAACACCTGTCGGCGCATGGGAGCAGGAATCCAAGGTCGCGGTCTACCAGTACTGACGTCACAGAGGAGGGTGGTGTTGGAGTCTTCGAGGGGAAAATCCTCCCAACGGAGGGACGTGCAGGATGTCCTACAAGCTTGATACTCTTGATCCTGTCGTTGGGCTTCAGCAAGGGCGTTGTAATCCAATCCCAGTTGAACGGCAGCCAACGTGTTTCTTGACAGGGCATCGGCAACGGGATTCATTTTCCCAGGGACGTATTGGAGGGTGCAAATGTATTCAGCCACGGCGGAGAGATGTCGGCGTTGACGGGCGGATCAGGAGTCAGACTGTCGAGTGAAGGCGAGCACCAGAGGCATGTGGTCTGTACGAATGACAAAGGGCGTACCCTCTAAGAAATGGCGAAAGTGACGGAAAGCCAAGTGCACCGCCAGCAATTCTCGATCGAAGGTAGAATA
>NC_090760.1:61480746-61488246 GCF_036898095.1 Palaemon carinicauda | reverse complement strand
ATAATAACTATGGATGACAAAATGACAAGCTTGTATAGTGGTCTCGCCCTATACAATATAAAGCAAGGTTGTATAAGAGTCACCAATGTCAGTATGAATATGTGAAACCTTCCCCAATGTGACTACTCTTATTAACTATTGGATAATGGTTGTATCTGCATAGGAACAAATTTTGCCTCTTTGCCACAATTTTGTTAGGGTTCCACATCAACCCTTACAAGGAAGGGTTAGAGTGAGTGGACTTTTGCTTGAATCAGGGAAAAGTCTTGAAAGACATACCATGATAAAAATATCCATATTTTAATCTTAATGCTCAGTTCATTTCTAATAAAATGAGTGTGGGCAAATAAGACGCAGGGTTCACTATGAACTAGTTTATTAAAATTTAATAAACGTACATATTAGATCAATATTTATAAAATTTATAAAATGTGGATGATAAGCGTTAAAGTATAAAGAAAAACAGTCAACAGAAAATATTGTTTCGTCTACTGGGAAACAGATTTGCCACTTCAATTGAATCATTAATAATAATGATATAGTCTGTATACTGTTTATTTACACTAGCGTAAAAAACGCTTGGCACAAGTGTCCGTATTATGCTATAGTTCATCGACATCAATGGAACAGTTCGTAAGGACACTTTCGTGGCCTATCGCTCAGCGTGTAGTAACATACAACCTCTTATTTAATTGTCCCAAATTAATTACACTGTTCCTCGCAGACTTAAAACAGAAGGTTAAAGAATTCTACCTGCTGCTACCACAGATCTCTTAAGTTGCTCCACTTGCTTCGCATAGTGAATAAAGATTGCCTTGGATGACTACCAGCCGGTGTTCAAACAAGGATATTCAAAATCCATATAATCAAAGAAATTTTATGGACGAGGCAACTTACCTCGGATCATGACTAACGGGTGTACTGTCTGGATCCGTTCTGCAAATAACACGGATGAATCTCGCCTTTAGTTGTAGATAACTTTGATCCCAGGGTTTCTCTTCTGAACAGCTGTCCTCCCATAAAGTCTGAAGTTCTATGAAGATAGACCTTTAGGCACTCCACTGGACATAGAGATGCATCTTCCTTCAGAGGGCAGATTCTCTAGGGACCCCACCTGTTGGTGGGTAGCTTGTTCCTGGTAAGAAACGTTGGGTCTGGAAATAGATTCAGTTCTCCCTCTAAGAACTGGACGTGGCCTTCCTCTCTAGAGAGAGCCACTATTTCACTAACTCTGGCCCCCAAAGCGAGTACAAACAGAAATATGACTTATATTCAAAACCTTCTAAGCACATTCCTCATTGTTCATTATTTATACACAATGAAGAATCATATCTAATGACCATGCAAAGGGTCTTTGGAAGCACTGAAGGATTAAGCCCAGCAGGGGCTTTTGTAGTTATTAAGAACGTCGTTAGAAAGGTCGACCTGTAAGGCATATGGTATCTGACTTGTCAAAGCCGGCTTAAACAATAGAATTGTGTTGGCTGCTAAACCTTGCTCATGAAGGTGAATGAAGAATGATAAATAGGAATCTGTTGGGATTTCTTTTGGTTTCTTCGCCTTGACAAAGGATAGCTATTTCTTCCCTGAAGCCTCATAATGTCTTCTGGTTTCCTCCAAAAGTCTAAACTGACTTTTTAACACCGAATCTTTTTCTCATCGCTAAGGAGAGGAAATCATGAGATGTAGGTTCCGTGTTTTCTGTGATGGAGCGAAGACAGTCGACTTCTGTACTCACTGAGACAGGGATGGATCCGGTAGCGGTACGAATTTTAGTCGTAGTTCCAATGCCAGAGGGAACCACACGCTATTTGGTAGGTTGTGCGGAAGAACAGATAAAAATTGGACCATCTGTTCTAGTCTAGGGACTTAGCGTCCACTGCCTCAGCTATTAGATCTTCTATGGGGACACGTAACAATCTATTTTCTTGTTGTCTATTGTCGCAAAGAGGACTATCTGCAGCTCCGGGACTTGGCTCGAGATGAAGGAGAACAATCCTGCGTCCAGGGACCATTCTGACTCTTTAGGTGTAAACCTGGATAGAGCATCCGCTGTCACATTGCGGAACCCTTGAATGTGAACTGCTGACAGGTGCCATTTCTTTCATTCCGCCAAACGGAATATGGCCAAGATCACTTGGTTAATTTGAGGTGACCTCGACCCTTGTTGATTCAGGCATCTCACTACCACCTCGCTGTCTAGAACCAGTCTTATGTGGGTCGAGTGGCGAGGAGAAACTTTCTTTAGTGTCAGAAGAACTACCATGGCTTTCAGAAAGTTGATGTGAAAAGACTTGAAATGATTGGACCAAGCACCTTGGCCTCTCTTCTGATGAGAGTTACCTCCCCAGCCTTCCTTTGAGTCGTCTCTGTGGATAGTTACTGAAGGGGGAGGAGATTGAAGAAGTATTGATCTCTTCAACTGCTTGGAATTGGACCAGACAAGTCTATAGAGACTGTATATGCCCTTCTGGGCAGTAGGGTCCTTATGCCTTATGTGTTGAAGCGTGAGCATTCTGAACTTTTAGTTTACTATGAACTTGTTGAGTGGCGACAAGTCTTGAATGACTCTGAGTTTTTCTGATTCCTTCTTTGGAACACAAAACAGCCTTCCTTGGAATTTTATGGCCTTAACCTTCCGGATTACTCTTTTGTCTAAGAGTTCTCGGACATGTTCTTCCAGGACGGGGGTTGAGTGTTGGAAGAATTGAGGAAATTGAGGTGGAGGACTGCTCCAGCTCCAACCTAGTCCATTCTTTATTAGGCTGTGGGCCCAGAGATCGAAGGTCCAGCGATCCCTAAATAGCTGTAGTCTCCCTCCTACTGGAAGTATCTCACTTCTGCTGTTGTGGACCTGAGGCCTTGCCTCCTTGACCGCGTCCTCCCCTGGATCCCCTTCCTCTTGAAGGGCGTCTAGAAGAACCTCTGGCTGTTCCTCTAGCTTTCGCACGAAAGGAAGAAGTCTGACTTTCGAAGGCTGGGTTAAAAACTGGCGACTGTGTCGCCAATTGTTGAGGTACCAGCTGGTACGTGGTTGGAGGTTGTGCCACTATCTGAGGCACCGTGGTCACAGGAAGTTGTTGTTGCTGTCGGTAGGGTTTAGCCGGCCGAGAGGATGGCCTAGGCCTTTTTGTCTTCTTCTTGGGTTGGGGACCCTCATCTGGAGAAGACTTTCTTTTAAAATCTAAGCCCCACTTATTGAGAAGGTTCCTATTCTCTATGGCGGCCTTGTCTAATACCTCTTTAACCACTTCATTGGGAAAGAGGTCTTTACCCCAGATACGAGAGGATATCAGTTTCCTCGGTTCGTGGCTCACCGCAGCCGAAGCGAACACGAACTCTCTACAGGTTCTCCTAGCTTTAATAAAGCTATAGAGATCCTTCGTAACTGTAGCCAGATGGGTTTTGGCCACTACCATGAACATGTCCTGTTTCTTGGGGTCACTTGCCATCGTTTATAATGTCGTTTGCAACGACATCGATGCTGCAAGTCTTTCCTTTGTCTCTTGCTCTCTGCGCAAGAGAACGTCCGACAGTTTTGGAAGTTCCTCACCAAACTGACGTTCAGCAATATCAGCTTCTAGCTTCCCGACTGAGAAGGTAAGGTGGACGTCCTTCCAGTCTTCTTGGTCCAAAGGCAAGGTCAGAGATAACAGGTTGCACTTTTCCAAGGAGGGGCATGGTTTCCCTGACTCCACAGCCTTTAAGGCTGCCTTATATCCCTTTTCCATGAAGGGAAAGGCTCTGGTTGGAGAGGCCACAAAGGAGGGAAGCTTCTTACTCAAGGCTGGCACCTCTGAGTTCGTGAAGCCCCTCTCTTTCATGGAGCCCGCTAGTAATGCCTGTGCTTTACTATGGTCAAGAACTATGACCTCCTTCGGCTCCGTCTCCTCCTTTGAGGCTGGCTCCTTCCTAAGACGGACATAGCAGTCCGGATAAGAATCTTTGTTGGGCCAAAATTCCACGTTTTCCAGGGGAATTGCTCCCAACTTTTCTGAGATCACGATCTTCCCGTTTGTCATTGGCATGTGTTCGGCATACCTCCAAGGATTGGTGTCCGAGCACAAAGGAAGATCCTTCACGTTGAGTCGCTTCCGGGGCCCACGTGATGCTGCAAGTCTACGTATCTCCAGTTTCATTGCAGCTTCCTTCTCATCATTCTTCCTTTGAATTTGTTGGATCATCTCAACAATAGAAGACAGAGTCCTCCCCAGTTCATCTGGGATAGCAGATGATGTAGAGGGAACAGGTTCTGGGTCAAGAACCGATGTAACCGACACCTTGTCGATTTCTTCTTCTTCTATTTGAGGACCCTGAGACAGCTCATCCTCCTGACCTTCTCCTAGAAGGTCTCTCTCTGTAGAATCCGACACCTCCGACATCCTCCGATGTCTTGAAGGGGGGCAGAGACTTCAGAATCTACCGGATTCTGGTCAGTTGGTATCTCCACCTGAGAATGAGGAATGATTGCATCAGCTGATGCTTTAGGGAAAAGGTATGCCCTCATCTTCTCATTTGGAAGGTAGGGGCCTGAGGTGTTTTTCTGAAAACCCCTCACCAAGGTTCGTATCTTTTCCCTGGCAGCATCCCTTAACTCCGTCGACTTAGGATTGTCAAAAGCCTCGGTATTCAGGTTAGAACATACAGTAAAAACCTGAGGGTCCCAATGCCGGAGATCACCTCTGGAGGTTGCGCATGCTGCGTGCCTCCTGCAAAGTTGATGTCCACAGAAGTTCTTACTGCGAACATTACAGAACATACTCCCGCACTTCGGATGGTCCTCCTGTAAAGAGAAGAAAAGTCCATAAGTATCAAGTGAAGGCTTTCACTTATATTGAAACATTTAGCTTATATAGAAAAGCTATAAAAGAAAGAAGGAAAGACACATACTTGTATTTCCTGTCCAGTCAATTGCTGAAACCTCCCAAGATATTAAAACTAAGGTTAATTCTATTCTAGAATATCTTATGTAATTTCCTAAACGGAAATTTAAGGTGTAGTTCACACCTTGAGTTTTAATATACGGAAAATAAAGAATACAGAAAGAACTTACTTTCTATATATTGTACGGTCTCAGCAAAAGGCTGTACAAGATAACATTAAGTATGTTGAAGAACTTTAGTGATCATAAACTCTGTACTGTAGTTTTACTAATGCAGTGTGTACTACACTACAGGTATAGCAACTACTGTACATCGCATGCTGTTGTGCCGGCCAGCACGTGCCGGTATGTGCCGGTATGTGCCGGTACGTGCCGGGTTGCGCCGGTACGTGCCGGGTTGCGCCGGTACGTGCCGGATTGCGCCAGTACGTGCCGGCCGGCATGTACCCCTATATAGTTCAAAGATATACTACTTTTAACTAATAGGCGGCAGCCCACTGATTCGCAACTGTTTGCCGGCTGGCAATAATTGCCAGTCGACAGCTGAAAACACTAAAACACGGCTGCCGGCCGCTAATCGTAGTGGCCAGCAGAATCGGACTGTATTTCCACTGCCGACAGGCAAAGGTAATAATACCCATGCCCGCCGGCAGTAGCCAAGAACCAGCGAACCTCCACCTGCCCGGCTGTCGGCTGTTAACCCAGCAGCCGGTTTAGGGGTACAACACAATAGTCAGAGAAACAGTATGGATGTAAGGTTATAAGGCGCCATTGCCATACGACCTTCCATCCAGAAAGAGTGAACTTATGGAAGGGGAGAATGTAGCATTCAGGCTTCCAAAGAATCCATAGCCTGCCGGGCTCTACCGGTAGACATGGAAGGGAGACCAAGGGAGGTCTGGGGTTCACTCTGCAAAGAACAAAGGGTCTCTGCTGGGCGACACGTAATTGCCAGCCGGCAGAGAGCTGAGCCGGTCCTGCATCCTAACCTACACTAGGTACGGAAGTAGGACTACGGCCAAGAGAAAATAAAAGAAAGAGAGGTGGGGAAGGTATAAGGGTCCTATAGACTTCGTTCTAGCAAGAGACACACTCAGCAGTTAGGGTAGCTCATCCTAACTTAGAGTTGTCTATTAGGGAGGAAGACTGGCAATACTTGCTATCCTCCTCCCAACCAGAACAAAGTTAGGTGAAGTTATTTCGCCGGGCAACAGAGAAAACTCATTCTCCACCCTGAGAAAAACAACACAGGACAGTCTGCTAGGCCACTAGAGGAAGGAATCATCTCTTACAGAATCCTTCCGCCATGGACTAGGGAAGCAAAACTTCCTGTGTCCGCCCCTAACCTAGCAAAAGAGACTCATTCTCTATGCTAGGAAGAAGCAGACCACAGACTAGAAACTCTGATGTTCTCCCCTAACCCAAAAAATCAGTCACTCTGGTTATCAGGTCAGGACAGACATATCCTAGAATAGTTATACCTGAATTATTATACAGATAGAACCACTAGGATTAAGCCAAAGGCTTACAGAGGGAGAGAGGGATTGAACTAAGCCTCCGGAGGAGAAAAGAACAATCAGGGATGTATGAAAGTATACTACTGTCGCAATGAGAATCGATTACCTAATTCTCCGAAACTCTCTCGTACACCCTCTTGGAAAGAACATTCAACCATATCTTACATGTATAAAATATTTGCCTTTAGCTTCAATTATATAACACTCGGAAAAACCTATGTCATGCATGAAAGTACTAGGGCCAGACGCCTAGGCTACTAAGCCTCGCGAAGGGCAAGATCGGTTATCTAAATCACCGAACTAAAAACTGACGATATAATATAAGCATTCCTAGAGGAGCTAAATGGCTAGATTATTAAAGCATAACAAACCGGGAACATCGCTCTAGCTATCTAAATGACCCATAAATAGTGAGCGATAGCATCCAGGATGCCTCCGGTAGGCAACAGCACTTGTTTACATTAATATCACTTTTGATTTAATTCAAAACGCCAAGAGCTTACATTTATACATAGAAAAGATAATACTCAACTTTCCAGAGGCAAAAGAGGCCGGAGAAGTCATCAAAATGTTGAATTAAATCCAAAATAACGAGAAAACACAAGGGATAACACCGAGTAGTAGAGTTACACGAAAAGGAATAAAGATGGCGCTACCGCCTTCATCAGATACACACTGGAAACGGAATAGGACAGATGCCTTATGAGCGGCTCTCTTTTCATTCTCGTTTCAGAATCTTGTCACTGTACCCCCTCGAAGCGTTAATACTATTCGGGGTGAAGATAGCTATGTGACGTTTCAAGAATACGTCCTCTGATATTATGCGATATCCCTGTAAGATTATTTAGGGATATTTGCTCCAGGAGCTAGAATTCTGGATACCTTAAGGTAAAATTCTCTGGGAATATCACTGTAGTCAAATATACCCTAGGAAGCTATCTTTTAGGAACTTCCATCAGGACGACATGGCCTGAGCCAAAATATATATATATATATATATATATATATATATATATATATATATATATATATATATATATATATATATATATATATATATATATATATATATATATATATATATATATATATATATATATA
>NC_090760.1:61473246-61478246 GCF_036898095.1 Palaemon carinicauda | reverse complement strand
AGCCGGCCAAGAAAAAACGCACTCAGAATGACAAGGAGAGAGAAACACCTCAAGTACCCTACAAGTGGGTGACAACGCGATGCTGAAAGTTCCCGAGTTTGATCGTGGTCCGAGTGACAGCAGGAACCTCCTCGTTGTGGTACTGCAGAGAGACAAGGACCTGCACCAGGTAGGCTGCAGAGAAGGACGCATAACCACCCGGTACACGGCAGCTGACATGGACCCTTTAAGGAGAAGCTCTTCACCCCAGATTAGGTTCCTGACGTTGAAATGGCTTTGAAAACCGCTGTAACCAGGTACACAGGAGGCCAAGGGTCTGTAAAGTGTGCCTGTAAAACAAATTGCACAACTTCCAGATGCTCATGCACAAATAAGCTGTTCAAATTTAATACTCCTTGCCACCCTGGTCGTTCCTGTAGCAATATTTAAGTGTTAAAGTAGTGTCAATCCCTTTTAGTTTGAACAATAAATACTAATAAATAGGGGAGATCGGAGCATCAGTTGAAATTCAATGAGCATTTGCCCTCTTTAGTAGGGCGCGTTGGCAACAGATGACGCTAATACACTGTGCTGTTGTCATATGCTGCTTCATCCTTCAGCATTCAGTAATGCTGTCGCAATATGTAGGGCAAGTACCGGGCAATGTGTACCTATGCTTAAGAATGAGCATTTCTCTGTGAAAAAGTAAAGGGAGGTATGTATGTATGTATACATGATTCTAACTTGCAAAACATGTGTACTTAATAAAATCTGACCTTATATATTATACATTAATCTAGGCTAACCCAATCTCGAGAGGATCATACTTTACTAACGTAGGTGCACGCACGTACCTTTGTAAGTAAAAATCATACCAAATGCACAAAGCATTTAAGTTACGCTCCGAACTTAAATTCTATCGTCCTATTTTAGTCTTACATGTAGGTCCTATATTTTGGGTGTATAAACTAGAATTTTATGTAAGTTTTATTTGCAAAATTATATTTACATTTAATACACACCTTCCCTTAAATTGTCTCTTGTAAATGTGTAAAATGACATTAGAGTAGGCTCATTTGTAATTTCGTGTAATTTTTTTTAACCCAAAACTCATATGATCTTGAAAGAAGGTATCATAAGCTTTAGAAAAATTTAGGGTGACATTTTTATTTCTGAACATTATAAGGGCATGAAATCCAAGGTGGTGTCCAGAATGAAAGCCGCACACGAATGATGCAATACCTCTGCAAGTACATATGACACAATTATAGATAAAATGTCTAAATATATTTTTGAAGTTAAAGAAACTAATGGAATCATCAAATTTACGTTATATGCATCATTTACTACCAAATTTCAAGATTAGCTAAAAAGTTGTCATTACACAACCTTAATTTTAGGTTATAACTTTGTAAACATTATTGAGCCAACATGTTTTTCTAACTACGAAACCAAATATCACTTAAACACATGTAATCATCACAATAAATACATAATTAGCAAGTCATCAAACACATCCAAATACAATGAAGCAATCTGATTACTCTTCAATCTTGTTTAAACAATTCAAATATGTAAATGTAATAAGTCATACTGAATAAGTGCTTGTCTTTCAAGTAGTAGTTTTTACCAAGGGGCTTCAATTGATTTAATTGAGTTCATGAATGTCATAGTAATAACATTGCAATCTCCACAGTCTTCATCTATCCCTCACTGAATAGTTAGTATCCGGTAACTTATGTATATGGGATACTGTTCTTGTAACAGCTGCATCTTCATTCTCATTCATGTTTACACTCATAATTCATGAGGGGCAGCACTGATTCAGTCTGTGGTAGATTCAAACAGCGAACAGGATAGAAGTTATTTGAATCTGCATCAAATGTCAAACCGAATGCAGCTGTTCCTTGGAGACAGTAGCCTATCTCCAAATCATGGATATGTAGTGTGGCCGTTGAATGTGTTAGTCCAGCAAACCAAAATTGGGTGTGAGGTTTCCTCCTTCAGTTGTATGATTAGGGTAGAGGAATTATCAGAGCTCATTAATTTTATGCAGATTTTGGACTAATAAAGAACAGAGACAAAGTGTTGCAAATGAGAGCATGCATCAGTGGGCAGTTCTTTGTTACTCCCGATCATGGCTAATGCATCCAGGATTTCATTATCTGCGACCTGTAAGGCTACTTGCCCTGCTTGGTTATCAGATAGTTCACTTCCAGGGGCCCCATTCGTGTCAGCTTACACCTGTTGTGTTGTATCCAGCTTCTCAATATGATTGAGTCTTGAAGCCTTATTATATGCCAGGAGAAGGGATCTGTCTGAAGCAAACAGGGATAGAGGAACCACACCAAACTCAAGTTCCAATGTGCTCCTTAAGTCCAGCTCTGGTCTACTTCTGGAAATAACTACGAAGTGTTGCAGAAGTCCTCGCGATTCGATGTTGACCACCTTGTCACCAATCCTAATTTCGTCCACTGCATTAGCACTTTGGAAAGTTTTCAGTTTAAGTTTTCAGTTTCTTTTTGAACATTTTTTCCTACACAGAGTTTTCCTTCTGTTATATGTTCATTCACGCAACCTTCAAACTTATGTTGTCCAATGTCATCACGCTTGTAAATGCTGTTGGTAGAAGCTTCATTCATAACTGCTTTGGTGAGCAGGTTTCATATCTCATGTATGTATGTATGTATATATATATATATATATATATATATATATATATATATATATATATATATATATATATATATATATATATATATATATATATATATATATATATATATATATATATATATATATATATAAATTGGTGTATTTCTGAAGTTACTCTAACTTTTACTCCACACAACCTGTGAGGAAATATTCGATGCGTGTTCTTTGTATAACGGTTTCCCCCTAGTCATAAACCTGTCATATGAGCAGGGCCATCCTAAGCTATTAAGAAAGACTTGTCACTACACATCGTGATAAATACTCTCCAAATGAACTGTTCTCCTGCTTCAAGCTCACCATATGGCCAAATTCATAGCAAAGCTGAAGCAAAGTCTTTACCATTAAACCATGTATTTCTGTGAAGAAGAGAGAGAGAGAGAGAGAGAGAGAGAGAGAGAGAGAGAGAGAGAGAGAGAGAGAGAGAGAGAGAGAGAGAGAGAGAAAATGGAAGTACGAAAAAATTATAAAGTTTGTTTAATGAAACTTATTTATATATTAACCAGCTTAGGGATATATTAACGAGTAATAGTTTTACTTTGTATGTATTTAGTTTTTTATGCAGAAGGTGGTAACAAGGACTTTCTCCTGCTTTCGATGAAAAAAAAGAAAAACTGTTTCCAACTAAATACCTTGAAGAAAATGTACCATGCCTTATTGTGAAAGTTATGATAGATAGATAACTAGATTATATTTAATTTACTTTTATGTTATTTACTTACAGGTAAATAGATTTATTTTTATTCCTTTGTATGTAAACTACTTATTTACTGCATTTTTCCTATCTAGGTTTGTGCATCTTTCTCTTTTTCTATGCTTCTCTCTATCGCTAAGATTTTCTGGTATAAGGCATTTTAGAGATCCTTTTCAGACATACCCAGGGTGATTTTTCATCATAATATGACTTTGTCCTAGGGATTTTTAGTCATATTAATTTCAAACTTGGCCCAAAACAGAACCAAAGGTACTGATTAAAAAAAGATTAATAGGCAATGAGATACAAAGTTGTCTTCCTTGATTAACTTCATGAGCAGGTGTGGCAAAATCTATACATGTCTATACATTTCTATACATGTAGGTATTGATATTTTGAGCAGAAACCCAAAATCCTCTTAGATTGACCATGGCCACCCGTACCCTCATAAATATTTTTCTTTGAAACAATTACGTTTCTACAAACATGTGATTAAAACAAAAAATAAGTGAAGAGATTTCTATTAGCACAAGTTTCGGCTTTACCCGAACTATTGTGATCAGTGAGATCCTTGACATTTAAATGTTTTGGTCCGGTGGTTTTTATGATATGCGTAATTTCAAGTCATGGTCTTGTTGTAAGCTATTTTTGTTCTTGTTACTTTTAGTGCTTAAATTCTAAAACGATAGAGGTATGACTTAAGAAAAAAAAAAGGATAATCACTATACTAAATTTTTTTTAATGAGCTGCATTTGCACTGACTCGCAGCGGTGCCCTTTTAGCTCGGAAAAGTTTCCTGCTCTTTGATTCGTCAGAATTATCTTGTCCAACCAATCAGCGATCAGGAAACTTTTCCGAGCTAAAAGGGCACCCTTGCAAGTCGGTGCAAATCTGCCTAACTAAAAAGAATTGACTATAATTCAAATTAGGTCGTATCTTACCTACTGTATGTCAATGACAGGGTGCTTGAAAAATGAAACAGGTTGTGATTGCATAGCTTGTTAACAACCACCGTTACTTCTTTATGATGTGATTATCTAGTGCAGTTTTCATCAAGCCAATTAGAATGACGATTGCAATAACTATTTTTCAGTTGTAATTCACAGTGTTGACATGACAAGTATAGTGTAATAATGGGTTTCCTTTTTTTCATAGTGACATTAGAGTCGAATTGTCTAAGGTATCCTGTGTAAACTGAAGAGAAACAATGAAAAATATTCGCATTATATTTATTTGATTTAGAGTTACTCCGAAATTTATACACGTATAGTTTCTTTCCATTAACCAGTTTACATGAAAATTGTCTAGTCCGTGTACTTGGTATATGGCACAATTCTCGGCTGAAAATAGTTGAGAGTATTCACTTTTCCATGGTAGTGTTTAGTGATATCGTCTTCTGTTAGAGCAGTGAAGAACTCAGTGGAAAGATGAATAACAATCTCAGTTGAGAGGGTTTAAATTTGTGAAAGTGCATGAAAAATGAAGGAAGTTGTATGTGAATGAAAGGATTGCTGAAACTTTCCAGGCAAGACAGATATCCCCCTAAGTGCTTTCAACGTCCCTGCGAAATCCAGAGTTGGATTTGATTTTTCCATATGAGTTTTTGAATAATACC
>NC_090760.1:61458246-61460746 GCF_036898095.1 Palaemon carinicauda | reverse complement strand
GGCGTGCCATAGATTGGAAGGGGGAATATTTCAGATCAAAGTGATGACGGCCCAGAGGATGCCCAGTTTAAAGCTTATTTTGAGGAATTATTGAACCCTGATGTTTTCCAAGGTGTGGAAAACTTTGACGTTAGTGGTGTACCATATATTCCGATTGTGGATGATCCCTTTACAACTTGAGAATTAGAAAGTATTGTGGTGAATTTGAAGAAAATGCGAATTTTATTGGGATATGTCGTGGGTTATTTGCAGCCTTACCTATTTCATGGAAACTGTTCTTTCTTACAATTTTTAACTATATATTCCTGTTTATATGTTATCGTTTGTATTGGTGTAGTAATAAACTGATAACCTTGTTCAAAATTACCTTATAATAATGTTAATTTGCGTCATATTATGTTAAACGGTTTAGCAGAATAGATGAGGTCCAAGAATCGCGAGAACAACTCAATAAAAGGAGTACAAAGGAAAACGACAAAATGCATAGATATAGAATAAAGTATTTTAAAGGAAATTAAAAAAATACCCTAACAATAGAAAGGTAAATAGGGTAAGTAAATAAGAATTGATGGATTGTTAGAGAATGGAGAGTAAAGAAATAAGTATTCAATGCAACGAAAATGTTAACCCTATAAAAAAAGATGAGTATATACGTGAATAGAGCTAAACTTGCTTTCAATAACCAACGTTTCAAAAAGGGGAAAAATCAGTGTTTTCAAAGAACGGTGGATGGATAATAGTTACAGTATTTCGGAGGGGCAAACAAAACAAGCAAACAAACATATAAAGAATAATTTTTTTTTTCCAAATATGAAAGAGAGGATGAAGTGTATAGAAGTCAAACGCTGAAATATATACATTTATTAGTAGGAATAATGATCAATTTTGTATGACGAATTTATAGCACACAGATGCTAGCTCTATCTCTTTGGGCCAGTCAGTTGAATAAAATGAAAGGCTGGACATGGAAAAATTATACAAAGTAGTAATAATTATAATTGTCTTCATAACAGTGTATTTAGTAATAGGTTAATTTTGCTCCTCTCTGCCGTTCAGGATTTCATTTTTTTTCTGGAAATATCTTGCTTTGGACTCAATTTTGAGAAAATGTCTGAATACATAATTTACATAAAAATTTCTACAAAACACTCTTATTAAATTCTGTTATACGTTGCATCACTTTGGTGTGAAAGGTGGTAAAGGGTTCTTTTTTTTTTTTTTTGGTTTATACATTAAAGTGGCCCCAATATCACGTGGTAACTTTTCTTTCGTCCAATATTGAAAAAAAAAATCAAAGTTCTTAAGCCAAATGTTGCCTTTCTTTTGTTTCACGACTAAGATTAGAGAGAGTTTAGCTATTAATGTGGAAAATATCTTCATTGAGAAAATGCTCCATTTGTGAGGAGCAGTGCTGGGGAGACAGAAGGTTTTGAGGTGAGAGTAGGATTACACCAAGGGTCAGCTCTGAGCCCGTTTATCTTTAACATAATGATGAACGTTTTAATAGAAGAGGTAAGGGAGGCAGTACCATGGAACATATTGTATGCAGATGATATTGTTCTAGGCGCAGAGAGCAGGTAAGATCTGGAAATGAAATTGGAAAGGTGGAGGCAAGTAGTGGAGGACAGAGGAATGAGAATATGTAGGTCTAAGACAGAATATATACTGTATGTACCACCAGTGAGGGGGATGATAGAGACAGTATTCATCTTAGGGGAGAACAGATAAAGAGAGTTGATAAGTTCAAGTATTTGGGATCCTTTGTTGACGCTGGAGGAGGTATGGAAGATGAAGTTAAACATCGGGTACGGGCAGGCTGGAACAACTGGAGAGCAGCCTCAGGAGTTCTTTGTGACGAAAGAATACCACTGAGGTTAAAAGGAAAATTTCATAAGACAGTGGTAAGAACAGCAATGCTGTATGGAACGGAAACAGCAAGCGTGAGGAAGACAGAGGAGAAGATGGATGTGGCAGAAATGAGAATGTTTAGGTGGATGTCTGGGGTAACAAGAGAGGATCGGATAAAAAATGACTACATAAGGGGGTCGACAAAGGTGGTGGAAATATCAAAGAAAGTGCAGGAAGGGAGGCTGAGATGGTATGGACACCTGATGAGAAGAGATGAGGACCACGTTGGGAGACATACTATGGATATGGAGGTTCAGGGAAGAAGAAGAAGAGGGAGACCAAGGAAGAGATGGAGGGACTGTGTGAGAGGAGACTTACAGGAGAAAGGGATTGATGAGGCAGAAGCGCAGAATAGAAAAAGATGGAAACGGATCATCCGCAACGGCGACCCCATATAAAAATGGGAACCAGCTGGGAAGAAGAAGTTTCAGGGAAGGTGTAAAGACTCAAATAGATTCAATCATTAAATAGAAAGATGTAAAACATTCTTTGTTAGAAAGACTGAAATGAGTCAGATTTTGATTTTGATATTTTTTTTATCGAAAAAAAGAATCATATGATATTTCAATAGAAGCAAGGCAAAAAACAGTCA
>NC_090760.1:61443897-61446397 GCF_036898095.1 Palaemon carinicauda | reverse complement strand
CAAGCCCAATCTACAACACAAAACACATATTAAACAATCTCACCAACCATTCAAGTACAGCTACACCCCCTTCCTTCAACATCTCAGCTTTCACACCATCCAGACCAGATGCTTTTCCTACTCTCGTTTCATCTAGTGCTCTCCTCACTTCCTCTATTGTAATCTCTCTCTCTCATTCTCATCTCCCATCACTGGCACCTCAACACCTGGAACAGCAATTATATCTGCCTCCCTATTATCCTCAACATTCAGCAAACTTTCAAAATATTCCGCCCACCTTTTCCTTGCCTCCTCTCCTTTTAACAACCTTCCATTTCCATCTTTCACTGTCTCTTCAATTCTTGCGCCAGCCTTCCTTACTCTCTTCACTTCTTTCCAAAACTTCTTATTCTCTTCATATGACTGACCCAGTCCCTAACCCCACCTCAGGTCAGCTGCCCTCTTTGCCTCACGTACCTTGCGCTTTACTTCCACATTTTTCTCTCTATATTTTTCATACTTCTCTATACTATTACTCTGCAGCCATTCTTCCAAAGCCCTCTTTTTCTCTTCCACTTTTACCTTCACTCCTTCATTCCACCATTCACTGCCCTTCCTCATGCTGCGTCCAACAACCTTCTTGCCACATACATCACTTGCAATCCCAACAAAATTTTCTTTTGCTAACTTCCACTCCTCCTCTAAATTACCAGTTTCTCTTCCTCTCACCTCGTCATATGCCATTTTTAACCTTTCCTGATATTTATTTTTTACCCCCGGTTTTCTTAGCTCTTCAACCCTCACTAGCTCCCTTTTACATCCACCTACTCTATTCCCCCACATTTTGCTACAACTAATTTTCCTTCCACCAAAAAATGATCAGACATACCGTTAGCCATACCCCTAAACACGTGCACGTCTTTCAATATTCCAAACATTCTTTTAGTTATCAACACATAATCCATTAATGCCCTTTCTACTACTCTTCCATTTGCCACTCTTACCCATGCATACTTATTTTTATCTTTCTTTTAAAAAAGCTAGCACTTATTACCATCTCTTGTTCAACACACATATCTACCAGTCTCTCACCACTCTCATTTTCACCTGGTACGCCATACTTCCCAATGACACCTTCTACCTCTCCAGCGCCCACTCTAGCATTTAAGTCACCCATGACAACTACATAATTCCTTCTACCCAGTCCTTCTACACACCTAGTTAATTCATTCCAGAACTCATTCCGCTCTTCTTCACTTTTCTCACTACCTGGCCCATACGCACTGACAAACGCCCAACATGTATATATATATATATATATATATATATATATATATATATATATATATATATATATATATATATATATATATATATATATACACCAAGTTAGAGGAATAGCCAGTCTAACTTGTTGTAGGTATGAAGCCATAATAAATTGGGGGAATTACTCTCTGGTTTAACCAAATGAATGAAATAGCAGAGACAAAACCTGAATAACGAATCTCAAATCATAAGGGAATGCAATAGGACAACGAGATGTAGCATCTCCTGGAAACAGTGAGAAACATGGAATTGTTAAGGCAGAGTTCACAACTGTGGCTAAAAAAGTTAGTGACGAGATAGGATTGGAAAGAAAAAACAAAATATACGGTAAATTTGTAAAATGGATTGTTGGTAGCCTCATGGGGAAGGGATCAGACTAAGTAGATGTCATTCTAAGAAGGAAAATAAAACAGGGAAGTGCAAAAAAAAAAAAAAAAAAAAAAAAAAAAAAAAAAACTTGGGTATGGGTAAAAAGTTAATTATATAGGGTGAGATACAAGGAATAATAGGGTAGGAATTATTCTCAACCCAAATTTGCAGGAATGTGTCATGGAGGTCCAATGTATTAGTAACAGGTTCATGGGCTTAAAGTATATTAAATATATGACTGTATGACATCATCTCTCCAGACGTTCCTCGGCCAAGGTGTGGCTCAGATGAGGAGCACGAATTCAGGGGGAACCAGAAAAAAGAGTTCCAACAAGTCAATTGTTATTGTTATATGGGGACATGACTATCCATTTATAATAATTGCAATGGCGTTGATGGAATGAGGTGCCTAGTGCAAGAGCCCGTGGCTTGCATTTTCATGTTAAAGTTCGTTCTAAAACGGACTAACAAACTATAGAATGAATACATTTAGTTGCCTTTGGAAAAAGAAACCTAGAAAGTGAAAGATTGATTGAATTACCAAAAGCAATGAATCTGGTATTCATGAATAAGCTGGTTAAGGAAAAGAGAACACATCTGATTATCTATAAAAGTGAGAAAATTGAGACAAATTGACTATGTGTTGGCTAAGAGGGAAGACATCAAAATCTTTATTGGTTGTAGGATTATTTCTAAGGAGTTCGTTGTAGCTCAAAATAAACTAGTAGTGATATGTTTTAGCCTAAAAGCAATAAGGAAAAGAAATGCCCCAACCTGGAATAGGAGGATCAAAGCTTGGAAGTAGAAGTGGATGAAGACCAGAGAG
>NC_090760.1:61423897-61433897 GCF_036898095.1 Palaemon carinicauda | reverse complement strand
GGCACATTCCATGGCGTAACCTGAAAGAAAATACCGGTACGTACCATGTGATGATGCGGTGGTGCGGGTATGAAATTGTTCAAAGGTCGCGCACGCGCCCTCCCTCGTTGCTTAGAATTTCGTTCATTACCGCAAATATCTCCCTAAACATTATCCGGCCTGTCATGCCAGGACTTATATCATGAAATTCAGTCTTCATTCTACTATACGGTAAACTAAAGCATAATAGCATGCATAACTCAGAATCATAATTATGATTAAGATCAGCTTTCATTGTTAGTATATGGTAGGAGACTCAGTCATTTTATTTCTGGAGTGAGGTTGGTCAGAAAATGCACTGAATTGTGAGCAGTGAGTAACAAGTATTGTACGTGGCGAAAAATTCTGTGTCACCGCTTTGTTTCATGTACTGTACACTTAGGAAGTATATCAGTAGTGGTGAGTTGCATAGAGCTAATGTTATAGTATTAAGAGATATCCTTATATTATTTCAGAAATGGAATTCAATGAATATATGTAACGCATACAATGAAAATATGCAACGCATGCTGAGAGATTTATAGCGGATTGAAGTCTGTAAATGCACTTGTTGCATTGAACTAATTTCACATTTCAGTTTACACATGTTTTTACTGTGAATAATCTACACACGATGAAAAGTGCACCGGCCATCTACCAGTATCACGGGAGCGGTGACCCGTAAAATCTAACTCGCCACCCTCCAAAAAAACTACCTCGAAAATTCTCCCTACAGAATTTCAGCTTTACTAAATTTCCACCCCACCAAACTTTCTCTCTTTAAATTTTCACTACACCAAAATTACACCCTTCGCCCAACCATTACATTACAATGTTATGCTTTTTTTGCCCGGTTTATGTTATTGTAAGTTGTTACCTATCTCTGCAATTAGAGATAATGATTTTAAAATGTTATCAAAGTACACAAATAAAAATTTACATTTCTTCCATTTTATAATGTCACACTTCTTTTTTTTCGATAGCAGCGTATTTCTTATTTTTTTCTTCACCGAGTATCTGCGCCTATTATATGTAACTTTTGCTTGTGTCATAGTTTCATTATTGGGCAGGTCCCACACAATTTCCATAAATTAGTGTGAATCGGAGTATTAGAACACTGAATAGCATCCGGAGTTCTTCACTTTGCCTCTCATGGCATTTATACCTCTTTGGCTGTCAATTCCTCATTAGGTAAAGCAAGTGAAGGACTACAAACGGTAGCAATTACAACCGGCTTACTTGAATTATAGTCATTGTGAAAACGGAGACGACAACCATTGTAGAATTTTTCACAACGTCGATGGGTTCTTGTTTTAACACATTGTCTTTATGCTTCTCGTTTATGTAATTTTCTTTGTCACGAGAGGGACATGGTTGCAAAAAATAAATAGATAAATAAATAAACTTTCTAAGACAACGATAAGAAAGCAACTTAAATTTAGATGGAATGCAATTTTTGTATATAGTTTCACTTAAAATATAGTTTATTTTGAGAAAAATAATCGCTTAGCTCATGTGATAAACCTTTGTTTGCTTATTAGGTGGGGGTGAAAAGTGGTAGGGGATGAAAATAGTGGGGAGAAAGTTTCTTGAAGTCGTAATTTTGTCACGGACATGGGTCAGGATCTTGAAAGGCGAAGGAACCGCAAACGGGATCAATGTATATATCCACTGATGGATAGTGTGATTCTTAGGTTACAATATTCTGCATAACGTTATTCATTACTTACCCAAGCAATATTAGAAAAATGATGGGTATTACATTGTATGTGATATTAGAGAGTATATGATGTCAAATGTTGCATAAAAAATCATAAGCAAAATATATATAAAGTCATAGTGAAGATTTTCTCAAATTTTTCCTATGGGTGTAAGTGCCACGTATATCTGTAAATTAGTAGCCGACCATTAAAGAGACGTGGCATGTTTGTGCTTGAGGATTTATCATAACAAGTTACAAAAAGTGTACTCGTGAAATTTATCCCAAATCTTACTACTTCATTTTCACTACCCAAATACTAGAGTCTTACGGCTAAGGAAGTAACCTTCCATTATAGCATTATAGATCGTAAAAAAAAAAGAAAAAAAAAAACAGAAAAAAAAAATCAATCGAGTAGTAGGTACTTCGAACTAAGATGATGATTGGACGCTGCAATTTCTGTCATGAATAATGGTATTAAAGCAAGAATAAGGGCACATTATCAAGTCGACAATCACTTTGTTATCTACAAATCAAACATAAGTGACTCGTTCGGTCACTATCTCTTGTACTCAAATATTGGGAAAGATCAAGGAGGTAGCAGATACAAAAGGACAGAGGGAAAAAAAATGCCATATCACGACTGAACTAAACATTCATTAACTGTATTCCCTCCTAATTCCCAGTTTCAACCAATACTAATCCCGAAACATTACTAAAGTAATGTGTAATGACGGATAGAGAGGGGGTGACAGCTAAATTTCTATCTAATCTAACTTAGCGGATTGTTTGATGATCCATTTTTTTTCGCACATTGTTTACTTGAATCTTCCAAAAGTAATATCGGGTTTCTTCTTCGAAGAGACAATCCACCATTCCATTTGAATTAGGCATAATACCGAACTGAAGGATCCTAGTAATAATCAGTTTTTCGGAGAACCCAACAACTTGCCCCAATTCAGTAAGGGAAGACGAGAAGAGGTATAGAAAAGAATGACCAATTCTTTCCATATTCGACTCTCTCCTCATACCCCTGACAAGACTGAGATTACCAAATAATTCATCTTTGCTTAAACAATTTTCTTTAATATAAAAAGAAGTCAGATCCACCCTGATTTTGGAGAAACTTCCTCTTCGCTTAAACTCTGATATTGGAATAACATACATGATTACAATACTGGATTTTGTAACAAGTAAGGAATAGATAAGTGTGTGTGTGTGTGTGTGTGTGTGTGTGTGTGTTTGTGTGTGTGTGTGTGTGCGCGCGCGCTTATGTATGTTTGTGATGGATATTAGTTGGTAAAGAGTTGACATACGTGGAACTAATTTTCATATATCCCTTAACATACATCTTTAGTGATAGGGATAGCATAAAACATCCACCTATCTTTCATTTCATATTCGAAAGTTCGTAAAATTATACAGCACCGGAACATTATAAATAATATGATTAGCTGTATTGCCGAGGAATAAAGATTAAACTCTTCAATTTCTTAAAGGGATAAAGTAAATGTATATTGTTTATTGTTTTTTTTTCTCTCATCAATAAAGTAAACCGTGCTCTACAATCGAATAAAATGAAATATATTGTTATTGTTATCATTAATACCGTAAATTATAATATTGGTACTGATGCTCTAGTTGTTGTTATTATCAATATAGGCAACGCAATAGTGATGTAGTCTTGAAATCTTGGCGTACATTTCACTACTTATTCATAAATAATTAAATTAAAAAAAGAAAAAAAAAATGGACAGAGATGGGTACTTTTCCATAGGCTTAAATTGAAAGGAATGTGGTCAGGGGGGAGGAGGGCCTCGTTGGTCGACTTCAAGATACCCTTGATAAGGACAAAACCCATCTTACTTATTGTGAATACTCTGCCATCACATCAGTATCGCGAAATTGGGCACTGGGTTGTATTTATAATACAGAAAAGTCCGGTAGAAAATATTATATTTTTTTTTACCCATTGGGGATGCAGCCAAAAGATCATTCGGTATACCTACTGATTTTCTACGAAAGTGTTTCATAGATAATATGCGAGTGCAAAATTACAATTCGGCTTTGTGCGTATTTTTCTGCCTATATTTTACGCATAGCGTAAGTCTAAATGGAGTTTGCGCCGCCCTAAGGAAAATCAGGAAGGTTTTATCCACCACCGACTTAAAGGAAAATGACGTAACAGTGTTATTATACTATCTTCTCCATTTAAATTCAAGACCGTGTATGTACATCTGGAAATATACAAAACCTGAATTTTCAATGAAGATATGTCAAGTGCTGAAGAAACGTAATTAAAAATATTTTCCTACCGCTTTTAAGCGTGCAAATGTCAGGGTTTCAAATGAATGTTTTTAGGCCCAGATTTTTTCCCCACTAAATGCTATGTCTTTATTCACGAAATGTTATTTTGCCGCGTGCAAATGTTAGGGTCAGATTTTTTTCCCACTAAATGCTATGTCTTTATTCACGAAATGTTATTTTGCACGTATACTCCGTATAATAAAAGAAACTAAGTTGTAATACGTTTTTTATTACCCATATATGTCAATGTAAGTGATTATTACCCATATATGCTAATGCAAGTGAAAGTCCTTAAAGCAAATGGACAGAGAGAGAGAGAGAGAGAGAGAGAGAGAGAGAGAGAGAGAGAGAGAGATAACGGTGGGGGAGGCGTGTGAACTCGATTTCCTTACGTTGGCACACAAGTGTGTGTGTGTGTCTCTTAGGATTGAAAAAAAAATGCACAGAGAGATGGGTACTTTTCCATAGGCTTAAATTGAAAGGAATGTGGTCAGGGGGGAGGAGGGCCTCGTCTGCATACAAATGCGTGTCTTATAATAATAATAATAAAAAAAAAACTGCGTGCTCGGTAGGAACAATGTCACTATCTAGGGGCATGGGTCATCCAGATAGAGAACTCTGCCTGTCGGTGACCACACACAGAACACGCCCCCTTAGGGAGGGGGAGGGAGGGGGAAAGAAGGGTGCGTCATTCAAGATAGACAACTCTAAGCCTGCCGGTGACCATAGACACAGAAAACGCCCCCTGTGGGCGGGGGAGGGGGGGGGGTTGTAAACAAAACCTTACGTATAAATCCCCAAACGGACTGAGCAATCCTGACAATGGCCTCAAAAAGTGAGTAATCCTGACTGAGCAATCCTGACAAAGTGAGCAATTCTGACATTAGCCCGAAAAAGTGAGCAATCCTGACAATAGCCCCAAAAAAGGGGAAGGGGAGGGGGGTTGTTTGCAAACAAAACCTTACGTATAAATCCCCAAATGGACTGAGCAATCCTGACAATGACCTCAAAAAATGAGTAATCCTGACTGAGCAATCCTGACAAAGTGAGCAATTCTGACATTAGCCCCAAAAAGTGAGCAATCCTGACTGAGCAATCCTGACAAAGTGAGCAATCCTAACTGAGCAATCCTGACAAGGTGAACAATCCTGACAATGGCCTCAAAAAGTGAGCAGCTGAAGGTTCCTACTACTTACATATATATATATATATATATATATATATATATATATATATATATATATATATATATATATATATATATATATATATATCTATCTATCTATCTATCTATCTATCTATCTATCTATCTATCTATCTATCTATCTATATATATATATATATATATATATATATATATATATATATATATATATATATATATATATATATATATATATATATATATATATATACTTATTTATATGAGGCACTCATATGAGCTCGTTATAACTGGTTTTAAGAAGCCAATAATGTTGAAACGTTATGCCATTCCTAGGGCCAGGGGAATGGTGGTGTATATCAGGACTGAGTACCCTTCTTCTCATAAGTCCTGCTATGAATGTGGATGTCATGAGATTCAGATAATACAAGGTTTTGGGCAGACATAACAACTTTTATTTAAGTTCAATATACTCGAATCCAGACATGAATGACGTTATCTTCGATTGTCTTCTTACCATTAGGGCTAAGATACAAGAAGATGATAGAAAGACTTCTTTTGTCTTTCTTGGTGATTTCAATGTTCACCATAGGGAGTGGTTAAGTTCTATCTCTCCTACCGATTGCCATGGCTTAAGAGCTTTAAACATTCCCTCTGAATCAGGCGTTGAGCATATTATAAGTGAAGCTACTCACAGGTTTGATAATTGCTTGGACCTTGTATACACTGACTCTCCTGGCATTATAACAAGTAAGGTTGGTTCTCCAGTCGGGACATCTGATCATGCCCTGATTTCATTAGTAGTGAAGACTGGACAGCCTGTCCCTGATGTATCATACTCTTGTAAAAGTTATATGAAATATCAAGCAAACTGGAATGGGAGTTTGCATGATCTTTTGTGCTTGAATTGGTCACATTTATATAGTAGTGTTAATCCTGTTGTCCCTTTGATGGAGAATCTAGTCAACTAATTGATAGGCGTATCCCTTCTTGTATGCTAAGGTACCGAGTGAAGGACAAACCGTTGTTCAACGATGATTGTAGACGTGCTTTTCTGGAAAAGCAGGAGGCCCATCTTCTTTGGAAGGGTAACAGATCAGATTTGACCTGGAATAACTATACTCAGCTTAGAGCTTTTGCTCAGAGTGTTTATGCTTCAACTGAAAAGGAATACAATTTAACCATAAAAGAAACCCTTTCTAGTACAACTCAGGAACATAAATGGTGGTCTACCCTTAAATCTGCACTCTTTGGTGTAGATGCAACCGTTCCTTCTTTACTTAAACCAGATGACTTGGTCACTCACTGTCCAAAGGAAAAGGCAACCCTTTTGGCTGAAGTTTTTGACAGTAAACAGAGTAATGAAAAACTTGAACTTCCTCATTCCTGTTTTCCTGAGGCTAAACTAACTAGTTTTGCTTTTCGATCTTGTGAAATTAAAGGTCTATTGATGGACCTTAATGCTTATGGAGATATAGACCCAAATGTTTTTTATAAAGATTGCAGATTTCCTAGCTCCAAAGTTATCTTTTATGTTGCAAAACTTAGCAAGAAGAGGAGATTTTAGCACTTGTTGGAGAATTGGTAATGTTACTCCTCCATGTAAATGTGTTTGTGGTAGCTCAAGTCCAACTGATTACTGCCCAATTTCCCTAACCCCCATATTATTGAAAAGTTTCGAAAGTCTTCGGCCAAAACGTCTTAATAGATTTGCTGAAGGTAATCATCTATTCCCTAGTTTGCAATTTGTTTTTTATAAAGGCCTTGAAGCATGTGATGCCCTCCTTATAATTATCTATGCTATATAGAAATCCCTTGATTGTGGTCAGGAAGTTAGTATGATTGGCCTTGATTTTAGTGCTGCCTTTGACCCTGCTAATCATGAGGCCCTTGTTTCCAAACTCAAACAGTTGGGATTGGGTGTGTCGTTTCCTAGCATTATTATTGATATCTAAGTAATAGATCTCATAGAGTTTTTGATGGGCACCATAGTAAGTATAGGAATGTGATATCTGGTGTTCCACAGGGTAGTGCTCTTGGCCAATTACTTTTTATACTATATAGACATGACATGTGGCTTGGCCTAGAAAAAAAAGCTTGTTGCATATGCAGATGAAGCTACTCTCTTCGCATCACTTCCATCCCCTGAATGTAGATCTGGGGTTGGTGAATCCCTTGATAGAGATCTAGCTAAAATTAGTGCATGGTACAAATTATGGGGCAAGGTTTGATTGTAAGGACAGTGGCTCCTCAACATACGGATTTTAGTATTGATAAAGTTTTTTTAACACTGTATGACTCTTTTAAAATTTTAGGTGTGATTCTCGACAGTAAATTTACTTTTGAGAAACACATTAGGACTGTGTCTTATTGAGAAAGTCTTTCAAGATTTTTAGTGATCAAATGTTTTAATTCTTTTTAATTTTTTTTTATTCTATCTTGTTTTGTGTAATGCTCTCCTTCCTGTCTGGTCTTCAGCTGCTGATTCTCATCTTAATTTGTTCGACAAAAACTTACGTTCTATTAGATTTCTTAATCCTGATCTAGATATCAATCTTTGGGACAGTCGTTCAATTAGTTCATTATGCATGTTGCATAAGATTTTTCATAATTCTGACCACCCTTTACAATCAGATCTACCTGGACAATTCCATACTGGTCATAATACCAGACAAGCAGATAATTCTAATATCCATGCCTTCTCCATCATGACGGTCAATACTACACAGTTTTCTAGAAGTGTTATTTCATCTGTGACCAGGTTGTGGAATGATCTTCCTAATCGGGTAGTTGAATCAGTAGAACTTCAAAAGTTCAAAGTTGCTGCAAATGTTTTCATGTTGACCAGGCTGACATGAGTCTTTCTATAGTTTATATATGATATATCTGTTTTGACGTTGTTGCTGTTTGTAGAATGATTTATTGTTAATTTGTTTTCGTCATTCATCTATTTCCTTATTTCCTTTCCTCACTAGGCTATTTTTCCCTGTTGGAGCCCTTGGCCTTATAGCATGATGTTTTTCCAAATAGGGCTGTAACTTGGCTAATAATAACAATGATGATAATAATAATATTAATGATATATACTGTATATATATATATATATATATATATATATATATATATATATATATATATATATATATGGACGACATACATGTGTTTACTTCCGGTGTGTGAGTGTGTGTGTGCGTGCGAAGAAGTCACGGAAACAAAAGTGAACACGTGATGTTCATAAGATTTGCATCATAACCAAGAAAGGAAAAGGTTTTATTTTCATAGATGTAGTGCTTACTCCTGTAATTTTTTGTACGTTAGAGCTGTTAAGTTATAACTGAGAGGCGAGGTGAATGCAACTAACTATATTGCAAAGGATATTAACTTCATATACAACAGGTTCAGCACTAGGTCACAAAAATTCAAACCAATTACTTCAAGATCACACAGTCTTAAACGTGTTGTGTTAACAGTGGAGTGTAGAGCAAGATATACTGTACTATAAATGAAAAATATCATACTGTGTACGAGTGTGTGAAACACGTGCGTTACATGCACCCCCCCCCCATAAAAAGGAAATATTTGTGGAATGAGGCATCCTTCTATTGAGAGAGGTACTATAGGTGGGTTATATTTCTGAATATACACAGATTTTAGGGGATCTATGGCGACCCAGTCTATTTTACCACGAATGTTGAGTAAGAAAGTCTTTGGAATGCAATGGATAAGCAGAAAAGGGCCCGTATAAGGAGGCATTAACGGTGACATGCTAGTTAGCTGTGCAGGAAAATTGCTTAACAGAGTGCAAATCTGTCGGTATGAGCTGTTTTGTTGGGGTCTGGTAAGTCTGGCAGAATGAAGTAAATTTCCCCTCAACATGACACTGTCGCTAAAGATTGTTGGAGGACGTTGCAAACGGAAAAAAAAAAAAACATGGCATGGATGACCAATGGGTTACCATACATGATTTCAGCTACCAAGACAATCAGGGTGTCTACAGGAGTGGCCCTTAGGTCCAGGATGACCAAGGGAAGCCTGGTAAACCAATTGGAGTCCTTGCAGCGGGACATCAAATCTGCTTTGGAAACGTTTAACCATTTTGACAGCAAGGTTGTAGGCTGTTGTCTGATGTTGGGTGATTATCAGGAGACTCGATAGTGAAGTCCACAATAATAGGTGAATGTGGCACCCATAACAAAAGTAATATGCTCAGGGATGCCAAATGTCACTATCCTTCCTGAATGTAAGACAGATGTACACGAGGTAGATGTTACGTGTCCATGGTAATTTCTTCAAGCCAATGAGTGGAGCCGCTGATGGAGGTAAAAGGGTAACGTCCTTGTGATGTGGGTAGGGAACCTACTAGATCAACATGAATGTGGGCAAAATGACGCTGAGGTTGCAGAAAGGTACCCACTCCTGAATCCGTGTGTCATTGTACTTTTGAAAAGCACAGGCACAGACCCAATCCTTAGTGTCCTTATTTATGCCCTGCCAAATAAACAGCTGCCATTGCATGGAAGCAGGTATCCATGGTCGTGTTTTACTGGTACTAAATTCACAGAGGAGGGTGATGTTGGAATCATTGAGGAGAACGACTTCCCAAATTGGGGATATGCAAAATTCCCTACATACATATTACTATGTTTCTTTTCGTCAAGCTTCTGCCAAGGGTTGTAGTCCAATCCAAGGTGAATGGCGATATGTTGAAGGGTTCAATTGTATTCAGCCACTGCGGAGAGATGTTGGCATTGACAAGTGGACTAGGCGTACAACTGTTGATTGCAGGCGTGCCCCAGAGGCTTATGGTCCGTGAG
>NC_090760.1:61413897-61418897 GCF_036898095.1 Palaemon carinicauda | reverse complement strand
ATTAATAAATTTCTAAACGTCAAATTAATGTTTCTTTGGAATCTTGTAATTTCACATCAATAGTGTGCTGATTAATAAATACAATTATTAAAACTTTATGATATCAGACTTTTAGCCAGGAATACCATGCATAATTCTGTTACATATTCTATGATTTGAGAAACACTAATTGGTAACCTCTCTGCCTGGCGATCACCAGACTGGTGTTCGAGTCCCACTCTAAGTCATTAGCTCCTTTAGTGTGTGCAGCCTCATCATTCTTGTGAGCCTAGGATGGGGTGTTTGGGGGAGCTTATGGGTCTACCTATTGAGTCATCAGCAGCCGTGGCCTGAACCTCACTGGTCAGAGTTTATGTGGAGTGTGGCTTGTGTATATTGTCCTGCATGCTTATGCAATGTCACTGTCCCTTTCCTCAGCCACTCAAGACTGGCCTTCAAACCTTTTTACTATATATATTTATGTCGAAGCATTATTGCTCTTGTTACAGCTTCAATAATCTTTATTATTTTCTCTATATCTTTTCATAAGTAGTTACATCATTACCTTTTTATTACTTCCTTGTACAACACTTATTATTTTTTTATTAAATTAATCATAAAAGAGTTAATTATCTTCATCCTCTAAGACACTAGCTATCATCGCATGTGTCATTAAAATTACATCTCACATATTATGATTGTTACAATTAACACAATACCAGCATATATAAAATCTCCTCGCAATCGTTCGAAAATCCCCAATTAGTGCCCCATACAGAATTGAAACAGACATGAGATCTTCCATCTGAGAATAATACAAAATAGTCAATACTGAAAACGTGGAATTTTTTTAAGATAAATAACTTATCATCACCCAGTATATCAGTATATAATTTTTCACTATTATTTTTGATAGTTATTTGGATAAGGGACATGTCAATCAAGGTAATTAGTAGTTTTTTTGTTGTTTTTTTTTACGGGTATTAACCTTGAATGGAGACTCCAACATTTATTTTAGTTTATTCATTGCATAAAAAATAAATCTACCTTCCACTACCAAGCGACGAGGTCATATTTTAATATTGGGATTTACAAAAGGATTTATACACGGTTTACAAACCAACATGATTTTGATCAACATCGTGAAACTATATTTTATTAGCTCATAAAGTGACCTTATGAATTAACAGAGAAATTTCATCCAACTATGCCACATGTAACTAATGAAAAAGAATTAGTTTAATACAATCCCTTCAAGGCTATGTCATAACAACATAAAAAAGTGGATTATATGAATAAGTATATTCAGGGAACTAAAAATTAAATAATTATAAATTTTCAATAATAACTAACTGCGCACAGATTAACAGTTGCAAAATCGTATCTTTTTTCGTGGCCAAGTGGTTAAGTCACTGTATATACAAGTTCGCCGGACCAGGGTTTGACTCCCGGCCGGTCACAAGCTCTTGTCTTTACGTTATACCAACCATGTGTCACACGGTCGTACATAGTAACGACATTTCCTTTTTTTTTTGTACATAATATCCTTTGTATCTTCGCTCTCCCCTTGCACTGAAAGGGACCTGAATAAACATGTCTGTTTCTCCCACCGTTAACTGTTAATAGAAATGGTTGTCGGTTGAACATGAAATTGCCTGTTATGTATTTGTCTTTCTTGCCTGGAGTTGATGTATATATAGGCTGATGTTCTGTAATAAATATACTCAGTTGCTTGCATCACGCTTTAGAGTCACAACCTACTCTTGGCTCGTCACATTGGTGACCCAGGAAGTCGACTCGCTCCTCCCGCCCCCTCACTGTTGATATGGCCGCCCCATTGAAACTTTCGTTGTTCATTAGCGGAGAGGCACTTTCTTGGTTTCAGCGTGCAGAAGTCCAGTTCCCCATTAAGGGCATGACTCGCTCAACCACCCAAGTAGATTATGTTCTTGGTGATACCCAAGGACACCTTCCTGGAATTAACTGACTGGCTTTGTGAACAAGGAGACACCCCAATAGCATATGATGCCCTCAAAACATACTTTCTGTAGCAGTACTCACTGTCGCCAGTCGCCTGTATCGCAAAGCTTTTTCAGCTCTCTCAACAACCGTTGGGGGACCAAAGGGCTTCCTTCGCCCTCAGGGAAATGACCAGTATCGCTCGCCTGCAACTTGCAGCAGACGGATCTCCTCATGAGGTGAACCTACTTCATGACCTTTGGGTACACCGTCTACCCAAACATGTACACGTTGCCATACCCGATGACGATAGTTTACCCATAAAGGACTTGATAACCAAAGCTGACGCCCTTATGGACAGCCACTTCACGACCTTCAAGACCTCCATCAACGCCTCCGCTCCTAATGAAGAGGACACCTATTCAACGTCAACCAAAGCTGACATGAATGCCGCAGGATACACAAGCCTACCCCGTGACGAGCCAGAGCGGCGACAAAGCCGCGCATCACCACACCAATGTGACGAGCCAAGAGTAGGTTTTGACTCAAAAGCGGGATGCAAGCAACTGAGTAACTTTATTACAGAACATCAGCTTATATATACATTTACTCCAGGCAAGAAAGACATAAAAATATAACAGGCAATTTCATGTTCAACCGACATGTTTATGTTAACAGGCAACGGTGAGAAAAACAAACATGTTTATTCAGGTCCCTGTCAGTGCAAGGTTAGAACGAAGATACAAGGGATATTATGTACAAAAAAAAAAAAAAGAAATGTCGTTACCATGTAAGATCGTGTGACATACGGTTGGGTACAAAGTTGTTTCGCCTGGGTCTCTGATCCCGAAGTCGTTCAGAGAATCCAGACATTAATGTATCAGAAATATATGGCTTATTTGGATATATATATATATATATATATATACATATGTATTTATATAAATATATATATATATATATATATATGTGAAGACTAGAGGGACTAATCATGTTTTTAGAGCTGAAAATAAAGAAGACCTTTTGACCGTCGTTTGTTTTTATACTGTATAAGGAAAATAATTAAATGCTCCAGTTTCATCTGGATTACCTAAAATAAATCATATTCCATATAATAATACTAATTATTAATTTGCAACTATAGTTCGTATTGGGCTAATAAGAACACGCTGGGCTACCCAACAGCATTGTATTAGAATATATTTTTTAATACAAATTTCCTTGCTTTAAAATTCATTTTGCGTTTGATATTGCTATAATGACTGGCTATAATATTTTGTATCACTTTCAAACTAAAAGTAACTATATGGGAGATTTCTATCTATCTTTTCATATTGATCCAATTTAATTCAATGTAAATTATAATGTATACTGCGGGTACTTCGTTTTTTTTTTTTTTTTACCCATGTTTTTATCGGATTGACTTTCTCATGGTTTATAACTTACTGCTGTACAATATAAGAATCACCAAAGAAGATAAATCCATTATATGTTGTACTAATTCCCCTAACTCTAATAAACTTTAGACCAAATCTAAAATATTTTAAACTAGTTAAAGAGGCGATGGTACAATAAAGAAAATGAAAAGTAGGTAAAAGGGGTTAAAGTAGAGAGATGTAAGATGTTTTACTCAACAAACGTTAACCCATGTAGTGGGTGCTATTGACTAATAATCCGTTGTAAGTAGACAAATTGCAAGTTTCTGAGCATTGTACATGGAATAAGGAATACTTTCGTTGATTAAAATCCCTCAATGATTTGAAAGTGCATTATTATTATTATTATTATTACTTGCTAAGATAAGCCAATTTATGACCTTAGTTGGAAAAGCAGGATACTATAAGGATCATTCCTCCTATATGGAAAAAAAAAAAGGCCCAGCAAGGAAAGAAAATAAACTATATAGGTTAAAAGGCGTAATGAATAACAATATAAGATTAATTTCAATGACAACGTTGGAATAGATCTCTCATATATAATCAATGAAGAGCGAATAGTGTTACACAGTGCACCCTCAAACAAAAAGAACTCTACCCCAAGAGAGTGAAAGACCATGGTACAGAGGCTATAGTATTACTCAATACTAGAGAACAGTGATTTGATTTCGGAGTGTTCTTCTCCTGGAAGAGGAAGCTTACCTTAGCTGTAGAGGCTCTTGTAGGGTACAAGAGCTTCTTTCGCTAAAGTGGTGAGTAAACACTGAACAATTATAGCTAAAGTGGAGAGTAAACAATGAACAAATTATAGTGCAGTTGTTAACACCTTAAGCGAAAAAGAATTGTTTGGTAATCTCAATGTGGTTAAGTGTATGGGGATATAGGAGAATGAGGAAAGAATAGGCCAGACTATTCGGTGTATGTGTCGGTAAAGGAATATGAGCCGTAACCAGAGAGGAATGCAATGTAGTACTATCTAGCCACTCAAAGAACCCAATAGCTCTTTTGATGTAGTCTTTCAACGGTTGGCTGGAGCCTTGGACAACCTGCTACCTATTAAAGGCAGTAGAAAATTTTAATAAAGATCGCCGAGAGTCCCTGAGGATTGATTAACTTATTTTCTATGCATGTTGCCCAAACCATTGCCATCATTGGGTACATTGCTCGATGGTTTCACCAATATATAAAGACTTTGCTACTCAGAACAATGACAATTCCTTGCAGCAGAGCCAATTACAGCTGAAGGTCTGTTACCGAAGTCGATATTTACCACTGAGGGAAGGAAATTGAAATGCAATTTTACGGCACAAAATGTCTTGTGATTTATGTTGGGACGTATATAACTCTGATCCGCCATCACTGCAATCTATTTTAACATTATTTTTCAAAGTTACAGTAAGTGGCGTTGCTAAGCTACAAAGGATAAGGATTTTTATGTGAGAGAGAGAGAGAGAGAGAGAGAGAGAGAGAGAGAGAGAGAGAGATAATTAGTGCGTTAATGTTCACTTTCCAAGTACCACTGACCAACGGCCGCTCATGAGCACATATGAGAAAAAAAAAAGAAAAAAAAAATGAACGAAACGTCCATACTCACGAAACCCTTCCCTTTGATGTTATTAATTACAA
>NC_090760.1:61401397-61403897 GCF_036898095.1 Palaemon carinicauda | reverse complement strand
AATATTAGTAACTTTAATCAGATGCTCCGGCATTTTAAGATCATTTTTTACATTATGGTTCAATTGTAAAGTGGAAAATAAATTGTATAGGGTGATTGTGATCTAGAATGAGTTTTGCAAAATATGAGAGTCGCCGAAGTGCAGGAATGAGAATGCTTATTCCAGCCCACACCCAAGCTAAATCTGGAATAAGGAAAAGGATCAATATTCGAGTAAATAATTGATTGAAAAAAATATCAAATATTGAAACGATAATTGAAATGTCTTGTGTAATTCAAGTATTAGTACAGCTTAAAATCTAGCAGGTGGCATTTCCCCACTTATTGAAGAATCGCCTTATCACTAAAATATTCCATATCATCATTGCAATTCCAGAAAAGATAATTTAAACCAATCCATCTGCACTCCTTTTCTAGCTTTTTAAAATAATTCTTCCCTGTTTCTCTAACTTCTAGGCGTATATATTTTAGAATTGACAAAAAGGAAATTTTTATTTTTATTTCAGGAAAAGACAATATATATATATATATATATATATATATATATATTTAAAGAAAAAGGATTAGTTTTCACCTGATAAAAGCTTGGGTTTCTCTATGCTCCATAGTCTTAAGAAAAGGAGTTTTAGTCGCAAATTTTGCTTGAAAATATACCATGTTTAGTAAACACAGTGCCATATCTCAGACTATTTTTACTAGAGGCCTCCTTAGATTGAATTTAAACGAAAATTCAATGTAGTTGTTTTGTAGTAAATGCCTCATTTAACATTAAATCTCTTTATTACTCTTGTCCCAAATATTTTTTCATCAGCATATCCCCTAATTTTTTTTATATTTGTAAATCTTAAAACCAATGTTGAAAGGTGAGACAATCCCTTCGGAAAGAATAGTAGAGTGCATATATTAGTATATGAACATGAACAATGTACATCAAATGAAATTGATTTTACAATTACATATGTCCCCTATTATTCTAATTGAAAACCCAATATTAACAAAAATAGTATATTCATTATTAATCGGTTTCAGATACTATAAATGTTAGTAACAATCAACAGGATAAATAAATAGTATGATTGTTAGAAAAGAAGTTTTTAAAGCAAATAATCGGAAAGATATACATAGTTCATAAACATGATAACAAAGAAATTTTTCAAGAGATCTTCACACTGTTATTAATGATTAAAAGAAGAATAATGGCACTTGTATAATTACAGTCATTTTCATTTTTGAATAAGAAAGAAAGAGTTAAAGATAAAGGTAACAAAGGTAATTGGGGTCAGCGATGTGCTATCTTATTTCAATCAACGCTGTTGAGGGAGTTTCTTTGGTTAATGCAGCTCAAGAACCCCTTTTAAGGTACTGATCCTTCTTCCGCATTACCGTATAAGTAGTGAATTTGAGGCTTATACATTCAGGATGATTTGAAAATGGAGGTTTGAAACATATACTACTTATTGGAATCATCCTTGTCTTGGGTGTGTATTGATTTTGAAAGAATAGTGGAAAGAGTTCAAATTGATGATGATCTATGTTCAGGTCGTTAAAGACACCATTTTGAAGTATGTAATATACGCTCAAGTACGTAAATATAAATTGAGGAATATGCAGGATACAATTATAATTGATACCCGCAAATACGGCTTCGTTTAATGTTTGCCACGTATAGGAAAATATTTTAGTGAAAGAAAAAATAGTTAACGAGATTCATTTATTCACTAAACAGAATGGCACAGGATAGAGCAGATAAAACTACATCGTTCATTTAGGAAAGAATGGACTATCCCTCCCCATCAGTTGAGCCGGTAATAAAGTTTTATCTATCCGATAATTAGTTTTAGGAGCAGATTTTGGAAATTATAAAAAAAAGAATCATGAAAATTGTATACATTATTATCTCCGGTATTTATTTTTTTATGACCGTAATAATATATATATATATATATATATACATATATATATATGTATATATATATATATATGTATATATATACATATATATATATATATATATATGCAAATATATATGTACATATATATATATATATATATACATACGTATATATATATATATATGTATGTATGTATATATACATATATATATACATATATACACACACATATATATATATATATATAAATATATATATATATATATATATATTTATATATATATATATATATATATATTTATATATATATATATATATATATAAATATATATATGTATAAATATATATATGTATATATATATATATATATATACATATATATAAATATATATATATATATATATATATGTATATATATATATATATATATGTATATGGATACATTTATGTATATTGAATTTTTATTTAGCAAATTTCAGGGTTCAACTAAAATAACAAACAATTTCTTTTGATAATAAGTGTCCTCTTAAAATAAAAATAACGCAAACTCATATTTTCATTTTATATCATATCATTACGCATTTAATGTTCTAAGGGTATTTTTTATAT
>NC_090760.1:61386397-61396397 GCF_036898095.1 Palaemon carinicauda | reverse complement strand
ACACACACACACATATATATATATATATATATATATCATTTTGTTCTTGTGTGAGTATTTTTATATTCCAAAAATTTTCTCTTGGTGACTTTCTGTGCACATATTTACGTTTAAAAGCCGATTCACACGACCCGTTTTCTTTCCGACAGGCTGGCTGTCGGTTAACCGGCGTCAAGGTTTCTTACGTGTATTCAAATGCAACTGTTCACACAACCCGTTAGGCTGACGGCGGCCCTCGGACGTCAGCCGCCCGATTCGGCCCAGCTTTCTTTCCAAGAAACCTCGGTCGGTCTGACGGACGTTAGCCATCCGTCCCAACCAGCGACTGGATGATGTTTTGTGTGAACGAGGACCTGTATCGTACCTGTTTGTTTCGTGGCCTACAACCCCGAGTTTTCCTCATAGTATAGAGTCATAGAAATTAGTTATTTTGTTGTTGACACCATGTATTAGAGGTTAATTGAACTTTTTCAAGGATATGAGGAGATGTTTGACATTGCAGACAAGATGTATAGAAATAATTTACATAAATAAAAGATATGGAAAATGACTAGAGAGGCATTAAATAAAACAGGCGAGTTTATCGCAATTTTGATATTCTTGGCATGGTGCATAAAGCATTACGAAGTTGCCTAACTTATTTTATCAACACAGTTATCAACCAACATCTTATAGTGTCAAAATTATCGTAATTTACTCGGTCCTCACGTGACAGAGGCAAAGTAAACAATGAAAACCGCGCGCTGGTAAACGGATACGGAACGCCTCGTGTGAATGTGCAACATTTCGACGGTGGTTAGCCACCACCCAGCCTGTCGGAAAGAAAACGGGTCGTGTGAATCGGCCTTTAGTTGTGCACAGATATGTTAGAGTTTACCGAATCAATAGCTCGTTTATTCAATCAGCTTCAGTTCCCAGGTACATTTCTCTATTGATAATATTTTAATACACCTGATTCTAGACTAGATAACAACATTTTTTAGGGTCAAGAACATGGCAAAGGGCCACTGACTATGACTGCATGTATGTATGTATGTATGTATACAGTAGATATAATTCTTTGCCTAATAGATATAGGTAATGAACAAAAAAATGTACCTTCTGTTGTGAATTATTGAATTTATCACATAAACGATCTTTTCATCCTTCATATCCGGTAATTAGGTCGTTGTAATCAAATAATAGTTGATGAGGAAATACTTTCAGTAAATATCATCTTATTGAATCTGGTAATGTGTTTTAATCATCAAAATTGCTCGCTTTCTACCGGACATCTCCCAAAAGTATACTTGGATATATAGGTGGAAAAGGTAGATTTCAATTCCATTATATCTGTTATCACACAGAAAGACCGGTACTCAGATATCGTTTTTATAGTGATTTATTCTCTGTTATCATAATTATCTCTCATATGACCTAATCAATTACACAAAGGATGCTATTATACTCGCTATCTACCATTTCATGTTGAATGGCTTAAAAACACTTCCGAATAATTCTCGGTAAATTCAAACTAAAGATTTTGTGATAAATCAATGGTCTCTTTTTCTTTTAAACTGTCTATGACCCACTTTTCATTACTTTATGTTTATTGATTAAGTATATTGAGGACTCTTATCGCTATTTTTCTTTAGCATTTTTCTTTTCAGTTGAGAATTAACTATATCCTCATCAAGGTATTGATTATCACTTGAACATAAATCTCGAAGCTGAGTAGTTAGTTATTTTATGCACTCCCACGATTATGTATGTATTGATTTCGGTAGTGACTATAATGATCTCGTTATATTATCTGGTAATAAAGCCTTTTTGATATGATGCCCTAGAAAGTTCAGGGAACCATCGGGCAAGATTTGTATTGATCTGGTGCAGTTGATGTCTGTCTCGACCAAGGGACCTGAAAAAAGCAGAAGTTGAAGGTTGGTATTACACAGCATTACATAGAATTAAGATGCTATTATAGATTTAAAAGAAACTCTCTGGTGTTCAGAGAATTTTGAATGGATAAGAAAACTAATATAGTTTAATTAGTTTTGATTCCTTAATTGATTCTATCGATCATATATATATATATATATATATGTATATATATATATATATACACACACACATATATATATATATATATACACACATATATATATATATATATATAAGCTTATGTGAACACGGATGTTCTTCTCAAACTGTGCTTTGTTACATTTTAAAACTTTGTAGTAAACTTGATTTTGGAGAAATTAACCTTCTTTTAAATCATTAAATCAACTTGATATTTAAACTAGTCTCTACTTAGTCCATAATAGAATAATCTGATCTTGTAATATCCCATATTCCCTTCATTTTTTTGGTTTATTTTTCTTTCCTGTTTATTTAGTGTTTATTTTTTATTTTCCTTGCTTTGAAATAAGAAAGCATTTTTATTTACATTAAAAGCAGCAAACATGATAAGTTTTTAGGCTCTTGTTTTTAAGGTAATAGAGAAAACTAAGTATGTTGATGAAATAAGACATAATTTATATATTTACATTAAAACAGCAAACATAAAAATTTCTTGGGTTTATTTTTCTTTCCTTCTTATTTAAAAAAAAAATTGGCTCTTGATTGGTAATAGAGAAAAAGATGAAATAGGACATCATTATATTTTTACATTAAAACAGCAAACATATACATTTCTTGGGTTTATTTTTCCTTCATTTTTATTTTTAAAAAAATTTGGCTCTTGATTGGTAATAGAGACAAAGATGAAATAAGACATCATTTTATTTTTACATTAAAACAGCAAACATAAAAATTTCTTGGGTTTATTTTTCTTTTCTTTTTATTTAAAGAAACATTTTTGGCTCTTGATTGGTAATAGAGAAAAAGATGAAATAAGACATCATTTTATTTTTATATTAAAACAGCAAACATAAAAATTTCATGGTTTATTTTTCTTTCCTTTTCATTTTTTTCCATTTTATTTTCTCTTAATTTTAAGGTTATAGAAATAGTTTGAAATCAAAAGTCATTTTATTTTCACGTCAAAACAGCAAACATAAAAATTTCTTGGTTTATTTTTCTTTCCTTTTCATTTATTTTTTTTTCCATTTTTTTCTTCCTTTTAAAGTTATAGAAATAGTTTGAAATAAGAAATCATTTTATTTTCACGTCAAAACAGCAAACAAAAATTTCTTGGTGTATTTTTCTTTCCTTTTCATTTATTTTTTTTCCATTTTTTTCTCTTCATTTTAAAGTTATAGAAATAGTTTGAAATAAGAAATAATTTTATTTTCACATTAAAACAGCAAACAAAAATGTCTTGGTTTATTTGTCTTTCCTTTTCATCTATTTTTTTCCCATTTTTTTCTCTTCATTTTAAAGTTATAGAAATAGTTTGAAATAAGAATTAATTTTATTTACATTAAAACAGCAAACATCAAAATGTTTTGGGTTTATTTTTCTTTCCTTTTATTATTTTTTAGTTTCCTGTTTCTTTCTTTGTATTTTTAGGTAATAGACAAAAAAAAGTGTTGTGAAATAAATAAATATTTTATTTACATTAAAACAACATATATGTACATTTATTTACAATTATTTACAAGTGTGTCTCATGGAGTGTCCTTGTCCTTGACTGGTGGGGTGTTAAGTTCCTTGGACGAGAAGAGGGGTGAGGGTGTCAAGGCCTTATCTAGGTTGCTATCGAGGGTCCCCGGGGTCAGGACAGAGAAGCTGAGTGGCATCAAAGGTGTCTTGAATGGCGATGACAGCGACGACAATGAAGGTGTTGGTGAAGGAGCCAGGACAAGGGTGGGTGACGACAATGACGTTGATGCTGAAGTCACCTGGACAGGGGTGGCTGACAGTGGAATTGGCATCCCTGGTTGCCACTCCCTGGTACGGGGCCAGGAAGAATGGCCTGAATACTGTGGTGACTGGGGCGGTATCCAGTTATGACTGGCTTGACGATGCTGCTGCTGCTGCTCTGGCTGTGCTTGCGAGGGTGCTGGTTGAGGTGGATGGCAGAGTTGCTGCTGCTGAGGGGGCTGCCAAGGTTGCTGCTGCTGTGGGGGCAGCCAAGGTTGCTGCTGCTGTGGGCCTGCCCAGGTCACGACTGGTTGTTGCTGTGCCTGCTGGAAGACCTGACGTTGCTCCCTGTAGCGGTGTGCAAGGTTGAGGCAATCAATCTGGAATTCGTGCCATCGGTCTTCGGGGATGTCACGCATGTAGCCTTCCAGCAGGCACGCAAAATCGTGCACAATCTTGTGCTGGCCGCTGAACGAAGGGGTCGCTATTGAATCTGCTATCGACATAAGCTGAAAAATAAAAGATATATATATAAAATATAATATATATATATATATATATATATATATATATATATATATATATATATATATATATATATATATATATATATTATAAAAACATTGTAACAATTTAGTACAGCATTTTAATGCAACAGAAGTAAAAAACAACGGATTCTCACATTCTTCAATATATTACTGAAGTCCTTCTCGGACACACAGGTGTCGCTGTGTGTGGTGTCAAGTGTTGTTGGGGTGGACCGCTTCCCCTTGCCCTTGTCCTTCCAGGTGCTGGTAGATGCTTGGCTGTGGGAACCTGTGGACCTCACATCATCATCGTCAACATCGCTGACCGTCACTGCTTCGAAACCACGAAACTGCTCACTGGAGACTGTCTCTCCCCGGACGATGTGCTGAATGAGGAAGGCCCAAGTTTCCTTGAGGAAGTCCTCACGGCCACTCCTTTGGGCCTGGCCAGCTCCACTCTTCTTCTCCTTCTTCAAAATCTTCCCCATCCTGGTCCTCAAGTTCTCGTAACGCTTTTTGCATTGGGCACCAGTGGCAGAAGTATCCAGCTGCTTTCCTATATCTTCCCACAGGCTGTTCTTCAAAACCGTGTTAATCCACTCCTTGTGTTTCTTGTCAAACAGCATGGGGTTCTCCTTGACAAGGTCGGCCAACACAGTCTCCGTCTCTTCTGTCCACCGGTAGTCAGGGATTTCCTTCTTTGACACCCGAACCCGCTTCTTCTGTTTGAGTTCCTCATCACTGGATACCTGACTCTGGCTTGTATCCTGCTGTGTCTCTGGGATGACAAATTCGAGACTTGAATATGAGGAGTGAGGAGAATCTCGATCAGCGGTCTCCTCTGTCATGTTTACTTTGATTCTTCTCCCCCTTCCCTTTGTCAGTCTGCTTCGGGGCATGTTATCTCTTCGCTGGTGAGGTTTGGAATGGCGAGGAGTGTCCTCGGAGCTCTATTTATGCACCCCCGAATCCCACGAGAGCGCCACTGGCGGAGTAGGCGTGCACTAGCGTGAACGATGCGGGACCTGGCGTGAACCGGCGGGAACTGGCATGAACTTGAGTGAACGATGCGGGAACTGGCGTGAACTTGTCGTGAACAGTGTGGGACGATGCGGGAGGATGCGTGTCACTGCGTGAAGTGGTCGTGCAATCAATACGGGACCATGTCAGTGGGAAGGCTGCGTCGCGTGAACATGTCGTGAACTGGCGTGAACGATGCGCGAACTGGCGGGAACTTGTCGTGAACAGTGCGTGGCATGCGTGCCATGGCACGCATGGTACGCACCGGCATGCATCCTCCTACATCGTCCCGCACTGTTCACGACACGTTCACTCTAGTTTGCAAATTGTTCACGACTCGTTTACGCTAATTTTGTCGTGACAATGCGTGCCACAGACTTTCAACATTTCAAAATTCTCGCCACGCAAGGCACGCATGCCACGCACCATTCACGACATGTTCACGCTAGTTCCCGCATCGTTCACGCCAGTTAACGACAAAAGGCGTGCCAATGCGTGCCACAAATTCGTGCAAGTGTCAGGCTGGCTTAATCTTTTAAACACAGACCGATAACACCTTAAAAAAAATCAGAATCACAGATAATTTCTTGTCCTAAGCAATTCAACACACATTGCACGTCCAATTTATATTTTACATTTCCTGAAGCTTTGCAAAAAAAAATAAAAAAAATAAGCAATTTACCGTCTCCATTGCAGTAATTTAAGAAATAAGGAACAAGGTAACATTTTTATAATAAAGGAATAACGTGCTTGTATTTTCATGAAATTTAAATCGATTTTTAAGTAAAATATCACATATAATTAAATATAAGTCTGTTTAAGAAGCATTTGTTTTCCTTCTATTCCAAAACAGAATTTTGATGACTCAAAAACTTTATTAAAACGAAATAAACCCTGTTTTACACGGAGATAAATAGATTACAATGAAAATTATTAACCATTAATACTGCAGCTGCTTAAGAGAGTAAGAAAACAAAACTAAAACAGTTTCCTTGTTATAATGAGCAAAATACGAGGCATTGGCCTCAATAACTAGTGATTATTTCCCTGATGCCACTTATTAACATTATGTACACACTATCATATGAAATAAATTCACATTCTTGACTTATTCAATACAATTAATACAGAACTACATATTCATCATAATTCAAGTTTAAGATATTAACGGTCATTATATGATCTGTACACTGCTGCCTACAACACTATCTACTTCAGCTCCCTTCTTGATACCTTCATTATGCTCTCCCCTTTAACTACTCTTCACAAGTGCCATAAAAGGACCCCATTAGAACCAAACACAATGAAGGGGAGATCGTACGATGGTTGAATTTTAGTGACCATTTTCCCACTTTAGTAGGGCGCATCGGTAACAAATGGTGCTATAATCAAACTCACGTTTGACGTCTACTGCTTCAATGGCTTGTTTACATTAATCCATCACTAATTTGTAACCGTTTATGAAACAAATAGACGGCATAGTATTAAAAAAAAAAAAAATGAATAATACTAATAAAACGCATTTTTCACACATGCAGTATATTAATGTATAGTAAGGTTAAACTTAAAAATATAATGGATATATGACTATAACTGGCCACCCGTTAGGATACTACCGCTATACAGTAGAGTTATTGTGTCCTTTGACTGAGCAGGCAGTACAACATTGGATACCTGATTAAGGCTGATTTTTCCTTTGTCTGAACATACACCGAATAGAATTACCTATTGTTTCCACACTCAACACCTGAAAACACTGTTATTATCAAGCAATTGTTCTTTGATTCAGAAGTTAAATATTGCACTATAATTTTTCAGTAGCAGCTTTCACCATAGTAAGAGTAGAAGACACTCTCTATCTATGATAAGCAGCTCTTCAAGGATAAGGGCATTCCAAATCAAACTATTGCTCTATAGTTTTGTGTAGTGCCATAGCATCTAATCATTAGTCTTCCACTATCATGGGGGTAGAGTTCTCTTCCTTGAGGGTACACTAGGGCACACTAATCTATTTCAATCCTCTTCCTCTTATTTTTGTTTTTTATCTTTATAATTTATATATGAATGACATATTTTAATGTTGTTACTTCTCTTAGATTATTTTATTCCGATTGTTCATTACTTCACCTGCAGATTTTTTATATCATTATTTCCTTTCCTCACCGTACTATTTATCCCTGCTGGAGACATGGATATATAGCCTCATGCTTTTCCACCTAGGGTTGTAGATTAGCTAGTGGCAATAATAATAATAATAATAATAATAATAATAATAATAATAATAATAATAATAATAATAATAACAAGCGCATTTTACTCATCCATGACTATGCATTGGATTGGGGCCTAACGCTAGTCTAGGATAAGGCCACTAACCCTAAAGACAAATTTACCAACTACAAAATCCAAGTATGCGTATATATATATATATATATATATATATATATATATATATATATATATATATATATGACAGTACTTGGCGGTATATCTTAGCAATCCTTGTTTGCCGATGGTTATAAAGGCTGATGAGACACCTGGTTGAGTATTGATAACTTTAGGTGTGGAGGATATACTCCATGATGTCACCGGTAGCATGGTGACGGATTGGGTTACAGGTTTTAGACAAGATGTCTTTTTGACTTCTACTCCAAATGCCAGCCGGAAGATCTTACTAGAATTGGTATGGACCGACAGGGTCACTTGTCTTAGTTAGATAGGCACTGCTCGTCACAAGGAACTAGCTATTCATTGAATCCTCTATGGAATTATTCAATCTATAAAAATCGAAAATAACAGAATGGATTCCTGTCCTGGGCATAGCAGGATGCTAAATATCCCCCAGTTTTTAAAGAATGAATATTGAGAATTTGTAATTTGTAATCAGAACCATGAATACATTTCGGTGTTTCAGCAAGTGGCAAATGAATTTATTAAAAATTGTTGGGATATCTTGGTCCTAAGTGAAACACATTGAAAGGTGATTTGTAAAGAAATCTGAAACCAAGGAAATATATATATATATATATATAGATATATATATATATATATATATATATATATATATATATATATATATATATATATATATATATATATATATATATATATATATATATATATATATATATATAGACGTGTTTTTCATATTCAAATAAGCCATATATCTTTCTTTGTGGCCAAGTGGTTTAGTCACTGTCTGTACAAGCTTGCCGACCAGGGTTCGATTCCCGGCCGGACACAAGCTCTTGTCTTTGTGTGATTTCGCCTGGGGCTCTGATCCCGAGGTCGTTAAGAGAATCCAGACATTAATGTATCAAAAATATATATGGCTTATTTGAATATATATATATATATATATATATATATATATATATATATATATATATATATATATCTACATATATATATATATATATATATATATAAATATATATATATATATATATATATATATATATATATATATATATATATATATATATATATATATATATACATCTACTCAGGAAGAACAGATGGAGTTGAACGGTAGCGGTAGGAAGTATGACGAGACAAAGAGCAGATATGGCATTAACGATATATAGAGGTGTAAACGGTAGATTGTTACTTGTAAAGTTTAAATCAAAGCAGTACAATATGAGCATTACTGTTTGCTATGCATCAACAAATGTTCCCCTGAAGAAAGAAAGAAAAATACCATGAAGAACTGCAAAACGTAATTGTTGAGATCCCAGAGAGAGATATGGAAATTGTGATCGAAGGAGTAATCAAGGTATAGGGAATGTGATGGGTGTTGAGGGTCTTGGTGAAATTGCAAAGGAAAATGGGCACATCTTATAATATTTTTTTCAGCTATCAATTTTGTTATTGGAGGTACTCTTTTCCAGCGCAGGGACAGCCACAATCATACATGGACTTTACCCTGTGGCAAAGGCAAAGATCAAATAGATCACATAACCATCAATAAAGATAGATTGCGGACTCTAAGAAATGTAATAAGTTATATAGGTGCAGATATTTGTAGTGAGTACCAGCTCCTCATTGCCACACTGAAATTGAACTTGAAAAAGCCAACAAAAATATAAGATAGAATACTTAGGTTTGATACAACTAAACTTCTAAAAGATAAGCAAAGATAAACCTTTGCAATATATAATATGAATCGATTTGTAGTCTCAGAGACCTTAAGAGACAAAGAACAGACAATTAATGAAGAATGATGTGATATTAAAAACATATTAATCAGTTGATAGTGAAGTTTTGGGGCATGCAGCTACAATGAGAAAACCATGGATATCAAATGATAAGTGGGTCAGTATGAAAAGAGAACAAAGAAAGAAAGAAATTGTCGAAAGATTTTAAGGAAGTAATGAGCATTGCAAAGTAAAGCATACTAAGTATCCCAGTATTGATAGTAAAGTAAAAAAAAAAAAGCCAAGAATGACTGGAGAGAATATTTAGACAGGAAAGCAGATAATGCTGGCAAAGTATGAATTCATGGAGTGGCTATGATGTAGAAATGGCTCATAGAATTACCAATAATATCTCAAGTAGGGCAAACGAAAAGAATCTTATGCACGTCATAAAGAGAGATTTATCTGTTATAACAACAAAAGATAAAAGGAGGTAAATTTGGATGGAAAACTTTAATGAGGTCATGAATAGGA
>NC_090760.1:61361397-61371397 GCF_036898095.1 Palaemon carinicauda | reverse complement strand
ATGATTAGAAATGAAACTGTAAGAGAGATTACTCGAGTGCCAAATGTGGATGAGATACTGATGATGAGTAGATGGAGATGGTTTTGGTCAGCCTTTTCGCCCTCCCCAAGAGAGATTAGTTCACCAAACGTTCAGCTGCGCTTCACAAGGTACTAGAAGAATCGGAAGACCCAAACCTACATGGCTGAGGACTATGGAGCGCGAAGTAGGAGGTGATGAATGGAGAAGTATTGAAATAAAGCCTCTGTTATTATCCGTTGATAGAGTATTCATAAAATGCATAAAATCATATATTACTATAAAGATAATCTATTTAGGTAAATGTTAAAAAAAAAAAAAATCTGATTTTGATATCTTGGTAATGATGTAAATACCACTTCAGTAGCGTTTTCTATGCTGCACTTTTTAAAATTGCAATAGGTTTACTAAATTTTTCATATTTGTGTTGATTTTAACCAGATTAATAAAGAAGTAGGAGTTATTATGATTTCAAATACTTATAAAAGGAGACAAACCTATACTTTCAAGCGTGAAAATCCAAGTCACAAAATAGCTCACATTTCAATGAAATTATTTGAGCCTAATCCCGAGGTAATTTTTAACAAAAGTGAGTAGGTCTTAATTTTCAGTTATTATCAACGCATTTAAAATCTTTACGAAATATGTATTATTATTATTATTATTATTATTATTATTATTATTATTATGCTTATGATTATTATTATTATTATTATTATTATTATTATTATTATCATAAGTAGTAGTAGTAGTAGTAGTAGTAGTAGTAGTTGAAAAAACATGATGCTATAAGCCCATGGGCTCTAACAAGTAAATAGCACAGTGAGGAAGGGAAATAAGTGTGTCTGAGTGTACCCTTAAGCAAGAGAACTCTATCCGAATATAGTGGAAGACCATGGTATAGAGGCTGTGGTACTACCTAAGTCTAGAGAATAATGGTTTGATTTTAGAGTATCCCTCTAGTGTACTAGAAGAGCTGCTTACCATAGCTGGAGAGCCTCTTTTACCCCTACCAAGAGGAATGCAGTCACTGAACAATTACATTGCAGTAATTAGCCCCTTGTGCAAAGAAGAATTGTTTGGTAGTCTCAGTGTTGTCAGATGTATGAGTACAGAGGAGAATGTGGAAAGAATAGGCCAGATTATTAGGGCTAGTTATAGGCAAGGAAAAATGAGCCGTAACCAGAGAGGAATCCAATTTAGTACTATCTGGCTATTCAAAGGATCCAATAACTCTCTAGCTCTAGTATCTCAACGGGTGACTGGTGCCCTTGCCAGCCTATTACTGTTTCATTGAGCTAAAGAGTAAAAAGAATAAATGCTTGTTTTTACAAATATCGTATTCTTGTAATTACCTCTTCAGTAACAAACTTTTCTTTTATTATTGAACCAATCTAAAGCTTTGTTTTTATATTGTTTCTTATGTTTAGCTATTATATTTCAGTTATTCCGATTTAAGATGAAGTTTCTAACGCAAAAAGTAAAGTCGACATAAATAATTATATGAAATTATTTGTTTTACGTAATTTTGCTTTAAGTAAAGAGGGATTTTTTCACTTTGTATTTGTTATTTAGATTTATGCACTAATAATAAGAAAATATCACAGCTAAATGGTAAAATTTAATTCAAACTCGTATTGATAACATGTTGGGTTTACAAATGAATTAGGTATAAATCTATACCAAAATTTAGTTTTCAGATATTCATTACTCAATTTTCCCCACATTTATATATATTTCCTGGAAATGTTAAAATTTTTAAAATATTATTTGATTAATTGCTGATTAAAATTAGACGAATTAAGCTGTCTATCATAAAAACCTACAGCATAAGCGCTTACAAAAAAGCCTTTGTCACAATTTCTCAGTATACAAAAAAGTCTTGCCGCTTTAGGGTCAGAAGTTACGCGAGCTACAGGCGATAAAAGAGCTAATGTAAATAGTGTATAATGAGTAATGCCTGAATCCAAGTCTAATTTAGTTTTAAACCATATTCAACCTATGAAAGATTATTGTTATTTACATGATATTTTAGAGTAAAGTACCCCATGTTAATACATATATGTTGTCTCTGGATGACTGATGATTTAAGAAATTCTATTACATCATGTCCATGAGGAATTGCATAATTAGAATATATCGGAAACTCCAAGAAAAATATCTAAAAAATTCTATCATAACTCCAGTCATCACAAAGTAAATTATTACCAAAAATAACAGATATTCCCAATTCCAATAGAATATCAAAATATCACTGAAAATGTTTTAAAAATAAATTGGCATCCTAACAAGACACACATAGTAAAGAAAATGGTCTCATAAGAGTTTTACATTCAAAACAGGGTCATAATAGCAATAAAACTAACAAAGTAAAATCCCAATAGCCCATTAACTGAACTCTTGTTTCTGAAAATTAACCTTCTGTAATTGTCTGCTCTAATTTTTTGCTTTCTGGGATACTCTCAATTACAAAACTTGTAGCTCTGTAGTGGAATGGCTTACCTTATACTTCTTGTAAATTACATCCTATATCTTTGGAAGTAGTTATTAGGCTTATGGTATATCTGTTGCTTTTGGTAACAGCACCAACACTTTTTGTCTTAACTTATATAGTGTATTTATGCCTCATACTAACCCTCGTTGGCTAGAAGCCTCTTTAAGATGAATTATTAGGTCCAACACATACTGGCAGGTGTTACGTATTTTATCTTCTTAGTATCTCGTTCACAATTCCTTAAGGATTTTTATTTATCGTATCACCACTTTCATAAAGCAACGCACGTGATATAAAATTGGTAATTCAGAATGACTTCAGTACACCATTGAACTTTTTGCAAAACCAATGAATCTGGTATAGCAAGGCGTTGTGGACAGCTGGTTGGTGTTCACTAAGCAGCTCACCTCCTTCCTCGTTTCAGATTTAAACTTGCCAACTAGATCATTTATTATTTCATCTAAGAATCCTACGCTGTGATAACCTTAAAAAGTGCTTTAGATAATTGCTTGGTTTCTACCTACAGTACTGCTAATACCTTTGATACCCTACGGTAAAATCTACCATTTTTAGAATAGAATAGACCTGTTGCCCTTTTCAGACCCTAAGGATTCAAGACTAATCAGGTCTCTTGATTGATTCTTTTTATCAATTACCTTTTGTCAATTGGTACTTTGCTGGTGTGAAAATTTACTATAGCCTTTGACATCTGTAACTGCTCCTTCTCCATGGAGACTTCTAGATATTCTATCTATATTCTTCGATCCAAGGTGACATCAAACTATAGATTCATGGTAATTTAGTACGATGAATGTTTAAGTTTCCATGGTCATTTTACCCTGGAAAAATATGACATAATTGACAACTGAATCTGTTAATATTAAGTTTACATATTTTATCATAAATAGGAATCTATAAAAAAAAAATATTTGTCTAAATAGGTCAACAAGCAAAGAATGAAGGCAGCCATAATAGTTTAGTTTAGGAGCTATCTCAGTTTTTAGAATCTGGGCAATTTTGCCAATCAAAAATATATTGCGAAGTTTAAAAATAAATCTTGAAGGGAAAACAATGATTCTTAAAATATTCAAATGAAAAAAGACTTAGTGTATAAAATGCTTACACCTTGCAAAACTCAACTCAGTTTGTACCTCATATTCTCCAGCAAGATCCCAATAGTTTTATGGTCAGTTATGATGTTACCTCTTTATTTACTAATATTCCACTATCAGAAACAATAGACATTATTTTAACTAGACTATTTCCCAACCCGACTTCCTCATTTCATGGTTTTAACGTTAACTCTTTTAGAAAATTACTTGAACTTGCCGTAACAGAAACTTTCTTTATTTTCAATAACAAAGTTTACAAACAGGTCGATGGTATGGCAATGGGTTCTCCCTTGGGCCCTACCTTTGCAAATATATTTATGTGCCACCTAGAAATGTTGTTCATTGATCAGTGCCCTGTGTCCTTTAAACCCCTATTTTATAGACGTTATGTCGATGATACATTTGTTCTTTTTAGAGATAGACACCATGCCACTTTGTTTTTAGAGTACATAAACTCATTTCATTCAAATATTAAGTTCACTTTGGACTCCGAACATAATGATCAACTTTCCTTTTTAGATATTAAGATTTCACGTTGTAATGGTGCATTTAGTACTGGCTTTTTTAGAAAACAAACTTTTACAGGACTTGGGTTAAACTTTTTTAGTCACTGTCCGATTTCATTTAAAGTAAACTCATGTAAAACATTAATTTATAGAGCTTTTAATCTTTCTTCAGATTGGGGTAGATTCCAAAAGGAAATTAAATTTTTAAAATCGTATTTTATTAGGAACTGTTATCCATGTGACGTATTTAATAAATTTACAATACAGTTTTTAGATAACGTTTTTACTCCGAAAGCCACCGTACTAAACGTACCAAAAAAGCAAATGCATGTGTCTCTACCATTTATTTATAACTATAAAAATGTTAAATGTAAATTTGAGAAAGATCTTTCTAATTTGTATCCATATGTTAATTTTAAGTTTGTATTAAAAAATCCACTAAGCAAAGGCAGCATGTTCACATTCAAAGACACTCTACCAGATTTGATGCGGTCCTCAATTGTTTATTTATACAATTGTCGTAAATGTAATTTAGGAACCTATATTGGTTGTTCCAACCGTCTCTTGAGGATCCTCATTGACTCTCATAGAGGAGTCAGTCACCGTACAGGTTGTATTTTAAATAAAAAAGAATTTTCTTCCATACGTAATCACGCTCAAGAATGCAAGCAATTAATTAACTATTCTAATTTCAAAATTCTAGCCCAATCCCCCAATAGCTATTCTCTACCTACCCTAGAATCTCTTTTCATTAAACAGCTATCCCCTACTCTCAATCACTCAACACCCTCTGTTCCTTTACATATTGCCTAACGACTTTCCCCACTTAATCTTCAAACCATTACTTACATGCTCTAACGTCTAAACCTCCCCGTCCTTCCATGTCTCAGTCTTGGATTTTTTTCCATACTAGGTTTGTTTCTTTCTTATCCAGAGTTTATTTAATTTTGTCTGTTTTTTGTTTTTCTTTTATTCCAGGCTATTTCTGTGTATTATTATTTTGATTCCCATATCTATGATGTTTTGTGAATTCTTCTTTAAAGTTTTCTGTGTATTTGTTCTGATTTCGATATTGCTCTTTTATTATATCATTCATTTAATGTTTTAACGTTTTAATTTCTAATTTTTAATTTTATTTATATGGTCTAATTTATAATTTTTTAGCATATTTCATCCACTTCACTTTTTAAGTATTTCGATGTATTTATTATAATTCTTGTCTTTTTAACAGAATTTCATTGACTAACGTAATGTCTATTGACCTGTGTTTCACATTCACTTTTTTAGCTCCGATGATGGGAAATGTTGTTCCCGAAAGCTTAGCCAATAAACTGTCCAAATGCTGAAGTATCTGCTTTCCTTCGCCTTTCTGCTAAACCTCAAGTTTTCTAGAAGCGAAAATGCCATTATATATATATATATATATATATATATATATATATATATATATATATAGATATAGATATAGATATAGATATAGATATAGATATAGATATAGATATAGATATAGATATAGATATAGATATATATATATATATATATAGATATAGATATATATATATATATATATATATATATATATATATAGATATATATAGATATATATATATATATATATATATATATATATATATATGTATATATATATATATATATATATATATATATGTGTGTGTGTATATATATATATATATATATATATATATATATATATATATATATATATATATATATATATATATATATATATATATATATATATATATATATATATATATATATATATATATATATACATATCATCTTATGGTCCCGTGTCTGGGTACAAAATATATACAATTATATATATTATGGCTTATAAGGTAATCAACCTCTAGAGTTCCAAACTAACCTGTTTGCTTTTACAATAAATCTGTCACACACAGAAATATTAATACCCACATTCTGAGACAGTTATATAACTCCCAGACAGCAACATATAAAACACTGACAACGTCTCTTAAGTGTACTCAAAACCAAACTGAGTAATTTTTTTTTTAATTACTCTAAATCACCTATCATAACGATTCATTAAGAGGGGTACGAGGGAATACTAATGAAAACAACGGTGATTGTAATAATACACTCTTTACAAAAATAAATATCTTTTATATAAATTACATCACTTTGAAATAAATTACATAATTCAAAAATCAATCACTTGAAGTATTATTTCTGAACAAAACTAAATTTAGACAACATTGTTACATTCTGAAAATTATATAATTACATGACTTGTGATATTAAATCTGAATAAACTTTACACTAAGACAAAAGAAATAATACATATGAAAACTATACAATCCCTTGATTCACTTTATATTAAATCTGAATACAATATTTAAGTTTTTTACTTAATGAAAATAGATAACAAGATCACAATACAAATATCTTTCACCTTACTACAGGGCCATTTCCAAAACCTCTAATAGAATTTTTATAAGTACTCACTATGTTTACAAAAACCCGTCACACCAAAACTTCTATATTTTACTGAACACTTTTAAAACAATACGCTGAATAGCATATGAGAGAGGGAGAGGTGGGAGATGGCAATGACTTAAGGCTGGGATTTTCTATCTGATCTATGTAACCCTGGGTTCACCTTTATATGAAACCTAGCTACTTCCAAAATGTTCTAATCACTTTGGAAGTGTGGTGGGTTAGCCTAATGCCAATGGCAGAGGTATCAACTAGATAAAGATGTCAAGAGATGAACCCGGTGTTTTCAAGTAACTCTCAGATGCATACCAACGCACCCTCTAGATGACTTTCCCAGCTTGCTAAGCCCACCTTTGTAATCAAAATAAAAGAAGATAAGAACTAACATCAGGGCCCCCGAGAGCCTTCCAAAGCACCTACTATATAATAATTGTGTATTTTCTCACAAACATGAGGCAATACCTCATAGATATATAAAAGAACATTACATGAGCCCTCTTTCCTATATTATATGGAAAAATAACACTCTCACACAGTTTACGTAAGACTTCGTAACAAAATACGTGAAATAAAAAGTTAACTCTTAAAAATAACGTAAATTTACAGATAATGACTTAAATGAAAAATACAATGAAATTAACGACAAAAGTCTTACGTAATTTACATATTAAGCTATCTACAAAAGAGGAACTCATCTAACCGGCTGGCTAACCATCTCTTTAATGCAAAAATAAAATATAAAAATAAATTATGGGTAAACTATTGTATTTACCTTATACTAGACCAGCTTCATAGGAATGCATATATATATATATATATATATATATATATATATATATATATATATATATATATATATATATATATATATATATATATATATATATATATATATATATATATATATACTACTGGTGACGAATTAAACAAACACACAAGCTCCAAACTCACCTGTTTAATTTTACATAATTCTGGTACGCTTGAATAATACCCGAGCTCTGAGAATATATGCAACTCCCAGATGGCAATATATTAAAACACTGAATATCCAAACTCTCTTACGTAACACTCAAGACCAAACTGGGTAATTATTTTAATTGAACTATTCTATACCTGCCTCATACTTCGGTTCTTAGTCAGGGATTCCGAGCCAAGCACTGATAAAATATATTGGGGATCTAAATAATACATACTTTACAAAAATAAATATATTCTATGAAAAAGTTAACAATAATAGAGAAGAATTAACACCAAAATTAAATCATTTGAAATATTAAATCTGATCAAAACTCTAGACCAGGACAGGAAAATGTTCCTCTCTGAAAATTGTATAGTCACTGGTTCCACTGGAATTAATTTATGAAAATATTTTATTTTGGTAATTAATGAAAAGAATATTAAAAAATAAATGAAATTTACATATATGTAACTATGTCTTTTCGTTCATAAGAAAGTTCAGAAGAGTTAAGCAAAATTTTTAATGCACTTCACTGTATAACTTAAATCTCACCGGACTTGTTACAGCAATTTATTTTAAAAAAGTACTTACATTTGCACACTACACTTGAATTAAAATCCCCCCCAAAATTTCACCAACGCTTGAACAACACTATACGCAATATATGTCGGGTAAAAACTTATTCATGTTTCTGAGGGAACACTTAAGAGAAGAGAGGGCAGGTGAATTTGGCTCTTTCAAAGGGATAACCTGGATCTCCTCTGTTGCTTATGCCTTCTTGGTGCTATATATATGTGCCGGGGGCAAAGCTCTAGTAGCGTCAGGTTGCCAATGTAGTAAATTTGATGAGGGTGTACTAACTTGGCTTGCAACCCCTTCTCAGCTAACTCCGCCCACCTACCTCTCTGGACCACTTACTAACCACGTGGAAAAATAAAGAGGATGTAATTCCTCGTGCTCATGCCTCGTGTGTGTTGTACAGCATACCTAAACAAGTTTCTATAAACTTCCTAACAAAATACTAAAAATAAAAAGTAAATTCTCAAAAATAACGTTAATTTACATATTATGAATTGAATGAAAATAAAACTAACGGAATTATTAAAGTCTTATGTAATTTAGATACATTGTTTGAACCTACGAGACTGGAACTCACCATACGAGCTGGCTATACATTTCTTAAATAAAAAAACAAAATACATGAGTAAAATATTTACTCTTAAGCTAGACCAGCTTCGTAAGAATATATATATATATATATATATATATATATATATATATATATATATATATATATATATCCATCCATCCATCCATATACCAAGGCACTTCCCCCAATTTTGGGGGGTAGCCGACATCAACAAAGAAACAAAACAAAAAGGGGACTACTCTCTACGTTCCTCCAGCCTAACCAGGGACTTAGCCGAGTTCAGCTGGTACTGCTAGGGTATCATAGCCCAACCTCCCACAATTCCACCACAGATGAAGCTTCATAATGCTGAATCCCCTACTGCTGCTACCTCCGCGGTCATCTAAGGCACCGGAGGAAGCAGCAGGGCCTACCGGAACTGCGTCACAATCGCTCGCCATTCATTCCTATTTCTAGCACGCTCTCTTGCCTCTCTCACATCTATCCTCCTATCACCCAGAGCTTTCTTCACACCATCCATCCACCCAAACCTTGGCCCTCCTCTTGTACTTCTCTCATCAACTCTTGCATTCATCAGCTTCTTTAGCAGACAGCCATTTTCCATTCTCTCAACATGGCCAAACCACGTCAACACATTCATATCCACTCTAGCCGCTAACTCATTTCTTACACCCGTTCTCACCCTCACCACTTCGTTCCTAACCCTATCTACTCGAGATACACCAGCCATACTCCTTAGACACTTCATCTCAAACACATTCAATTTCTGTCTCTCCATCACTTTCATTCCCCACAACTCCGATCCATACATCACAGTTGGTACAATCACTTTCTCATATAGAACTCTCTTTACATTCATGCCCAACCCTCTATTTTTTACTACTCCCTTAACTGCCCCTAACACTTTGCATCCTTCATTCACTCTCTGACGTACATCTGCTTCCACTCCACCATTTGCTGCAACAACAGACCCCAAGTACTTAAACTGATCCGCCTCCTCAAGTAACTCTCCATTCAACATGACATTCAACCTTGAACCACCTTCCCTTCTCGTATATCTCATAACCTTACTCTTACCCACATTAACCCTCAACTTTCTTCCTTCTCACACACTCTTCCAAATTCTGTCACTAGTCGGTCAAGCTTCTCTTCTGTGTCTGCTACCAGTACAGTATCATACGCAAACAACAACTGATTTACCTCCCATTCATGATCATTTTCGTCTAACAGTTTTAATCCTCGTCCAAGCACTCGAGCATTCACCTCTCTCACCACTCCATC
>NC_090760.1:61331397-61356397 GCF_036898095.1 Palaemon carinicauda | reverse complement strand
GCTTTAGAAAAGACAACACCTAAAATCCACTACATATTATCTAGTACAGGGGTTGGTGTGGAGAGGGGGGACGGCCGGTGTTTGTGTAGTCTGCAGAGAAGTGAATTGAAAAAAGGACGATCAAAATAGAATTCAGGTAAAATTTCGTAGAACTGTTTGTATGATGGTGCTAAATATTGATATCATACAATTTGTTTAGGAATAATCTTCATATACTTCAAGATTTTTCAAATATCTTAAATGAGTCACTGGTTGAAGACCTGACAGGAGGACAATATAAAAACAAATTTCCTCATGAAAAATTGATTTCTAAAAAAAAACATCATAAAACATTCACATTATAAATATATTTTTATTGTTGAATTAAAACGTGAGTTTTCAATCAAATACGACATATAAAATTTTACAAGATTTGTTTGTAATTAAAAACCTAGTGAAAAGATGATGGTAAGGAGATACAATGTCTTAGATGTACAAACAAGTATACAGTATATCAAGTTTTGTTAGAACGTAACTTGGTCCCCCATAATTTGTACCTTGCCGTATTTAAGCTTGATATCTGTTAAGAGACTCACCAACCACTAGTGTATACTTAAGAGATGAGATAGATGTAGAGAGGTATATTACATGCACAAGTAAACAATAATTTCAAGGCTAATGCACATACAATGACGAATATATTCCTGCAGATCTGATTGTGTCTATCAGTAAGTGATCGTTGCAATACTGTATATTAGTTAAAAGTAAAAAAAAAAAAAGGATGATGAAAAAATACTCGACAACAGAGTCAGCATGATTTAGAGAGAAGTATCACTAAACTTAAAACTGATCCCAACAACTTCATGTTTAGAATCTGCAGACTTTCTTTGTAGAAAGAAGGGCGTCACAAGCAGCCAATTCTTTTAGGAGCCAAATGACCAACAAAAAACAAATTATTATTCTCCGCATATGCATTCCATTGCTTTGCCAATGGACGGGGCTACCTTCATCGGGCTCTCTCCCATTGTTCTTCTTTGACGGAGACCCACAAGGAACTGGATAGGATTAGCCAGATCCATGTTAACAATGGCTTCTCCAACAGACACGTCAATGGAGAGGTCAATTGTGCTATGGACAACTGGTACGAGATCGAGCCCAGCAGTGAGCATAGGCCTTCTATACTCTATCAAAATACCTACTGCCATTGGACCAGAATCTTTTTTAGAATACTTCGTTTCAAACTCATATTACTGTGGATATTGTGACGAGCCAAGAGAAGGTTATGGCTCAAAGGCAAGATGAAAGCAACTGAGTAACTTTATTACAGAACACTCACTTTTATATACATAAACTTCATGCAAAAAATGCATAAAAGACATAAAAGGAAATTTCCTGTTGAACTGACACCGCACCGGTTAACAATTAAGGGTAAGAAAAACAGACGTTATTTCAGGTCCTTCTCAGTGCGATGGGAGAGAGAAGATACAAGCATAATATATACACAAAATGAAATGTCGTTACTATGTACGATCGTGTGACGCACAGTTGGTACATGGCTCCCCCCCTAAAAAATGATATAGTGTACATGTTAAATAGGGTGCCCTGATCTAGAGAGGTGAACTGTATGTTGGGCATCTGGCAGGAGAAAAGCAGGTTTTAGACGATCAAAGGATACCCAGTCTTCTTTGCCACGAATGTTTAGTAGGAATGCTTTCGGACTACGTCTGTAAGTCTGGCGGCATGGAGTAAATTTTCCCACGATGTGACGTATGCGCTGGAGATCGTCGGAGGAGGTTGCAGAAGGAAAAATTTCAGCAGGGATGACCAACGGGTCGCCATACACCATTTCAGGTGCCGAGACGTTGAGGGCATCTTTAGGAGTGGTTCTTAGTCCCAGGAGGACCCAGGGAAGCTGAGTAAGCCAGTTGGAATCCTTGCAGCGGGACATCAAAAATGCTTTGAGGGTGCGATGAAAACGTTCAACCATTCCATTGGCAGCGGGGTTGTAGGCAGTTGTCTGATGTAGGGTGATGCCCAGGAGATTCGCTATGAATGTCCACAATTGAGAGGTGAAAGTGGTACCCCTATCAGAAGTAATATGCTCAGGGATAGCAAATCTTGGAATCCATCCAGAGAGTAAGGCAGATGTACATAAAGTGAACGTTGCAGTTTCCATGGGAATGGCTTCAGGCGAACGAGTGGAGCGGTCGATGACGGTAAACAGGTAATGCTATCCTTGTGATATAGGTAGGGGACGTGAATGTGGGCGAAACTACGCTGAGGTTGAAGAAAGGTGCCCCCTCTTGAATTCGTGTGTCAATGTACTTTGGAAGTTTAGCAAGAAGTATGGGAGCATTCTTAGAAATGCCGTGCCAAATGAACTTCGTCTTCAGCAGCTGTGCAGTAGAATGGCACGAGGGATGTGAAAGGCCATGAATGAAATCAAACACCTGCCGGCGCATGGGAGCAGGAATCCTAGGTCACGCTCTGTGACAGAGGAGAGTGCTGTTGAATTCTTCGAGGGGGCAGTCTTCCCAACGGAGGGACGTGCAGAATGTACTACATGCTTGATACTCTGGATCCTGTCGTTGGACTTCAGCCAAGGCGCTGTAATCCAGTCCCATTTGAACGGCAGCCAATGTGTTACTTGACAGGGTATTGGCAACGGGATTCATTTTCCCAGGCACGTATTGAAGGGTTTAATTGTATTCAGCCATGGCGGAGACATGTCGGCATTGACGGGCAGACCAGGAGTCAAACTGTCCAGTGAAGGCATGCACCAGAGGCATGTGGTCTGTGCGAATGATGAAGGGCATACCTTCTAAGAAATGGCGAAATTGACGGACAGCCAAATGCACCGCAGCAATTCGGGATGGAAGGTAGAATAACCCGATTCTGCCTTAGACAGTTTTCTGCCGAAGAAGGCCAATGGGCAGTGCGAGCCCTTGACCACCTGCTCGAGTACTGCACCAATAGCGACGTTGCTGGTATCGGTGGAGAGAAGGAGTGGGGCATGTGGGATAGGAAATGTGAGAGCTGCAGCTGTTGATAGGGCCTTTTTTGCATTACAGAAGGTTGCTTCTTGAAGGGAACCCCACTTCAGGTCCTTTGGCTTGCCCTTGAGGGAGGTGTAGAGGGGAGCAAGAGTGGCGGCAATGGCTGGCAGAAAACGGTGATAATAGTTGATCATGCCCAAGAATTCCTTCAGAGATTTAACGGTTGAGGGCGTGGGGAAATCCTGAACGGCTTCTACCTTTTCAGGGAGGGGAGGGACTCTTTCAGGAGTGATGCGGTGCCCTAAGAATGATACTTTGTTGGCGCCAAAGGTACACTTGTCGTACCGGACTACAAGGCCGTTTTGTTGCAGGCGGTCGATCATGATACCCAGGTGATGGAGGTGTTCCTCTTTTGAGGAGGAGAATACAAGTATGTCGTCCACATAACATACGCAGAAGGGGGGTCCCCTAATATACCCTCCATGAGACGTCGAAAAGTGGCACCATCATTACGAAGGCCAAAACAGGAGTAATTGAAGGTGTATGTACCAAACGGAGTGGTGATGGCGGTCTTGGGGATGTCTTCTGGGTTCATAGGCACCTGGTATTACCACTTCAGGAGGTCTAGCGTGAAAAAAAACTACTTTGTGAAGGTAGGAGGTCACGTCGGCGATGTTTGGGAGGGGGTAGTGATCCGGTTCTGTTTGCATGTTCAGGCGCCTGTAATCCTCGCACGGACGGAGGGAGCCATCTTTCTTCAGAACGATGTGTAAGGGTGATGACCATGGGCTGGAGGCCTTTTGGCAGAGGCCCATTTCCTCCATTTCGACGAACGTCTGTTTGGCGGCTGCCAATCGTTCTGGTACCAGATGTCTGAATTTTGCGAAGACTGGGGTTCCCGTCATCTTGATATGGGGATAAATACCGTACTTGGTAGGAGCTGTGGGCGTTTGGTGAAGTTCTGGACGGAAAACTTTCAGGCACTACGTGAGGAGGAGGGCGTAGGCATCCGAGGGTGTGCTGATGTGGAGAGCGAGGTTGGAGGGGGTAGGTTGAAGAGGTGTCGACAATTATGAGTGTGCGTTGACCAATCGTTGGTGGGCGACATCGACCAGAAGGTGGAAATGAGAGAGTAAATCCGCACTGAGGATTGGCAATGTGACATCAGCAATGAGAAACTTCCAATCAAATTTACCGTTTCCAAATGATATTGTGAGGTTCTCGTAAACGTAGGTGGGTATCGCCGATCCGGTGGCAGCTACCAAGCGGATGTCGGAAGAGGTAGACCGACTACATCGTGTCCTGAAGAGTTCTCTTGGCAAAAGTGAACGACAAGCACCCGTGTGTACCCAAAATCACACGTCCATTTCTGCATCATGTAAAAAGAAAATATGAGAAACACGGGAGGCCACCACCATGAGCAATGGCCTACTTACACATTTTTTGGCCACTGACAATCCTTGGCACATTTCTTTGCGGCTGCCCCAAATCTGTTGTGGTAGTAGCAAAACTGTGGCCGATGGGAGGCAGTAAGTGGCTGTAGAAGTCGTTGGTTGGTGTGGCAGCCAGTGGTGGGTGGTGGGTGGTTTTGTCGCCGCTTCGGCAAGTCACGGGGTAGGCGTGTATGTTCTACGGCATTTACGTCAGCTTCGGTTGACGTTGAATAGGTGTCCTTTTCGTCAGGAGTGGAGGCGTTGATGGAGGTCTTGAAGGTCGTGAAGTGGCTGTCCATCAGGGCGTGAGCTTTGGTCATGAAGAAATTTATAGGTAAACTATCAACATCGGGTATGGCTGCGCGTACAGATTCGGGTAAACGGCGTATCCAAAGGGCAACAAGTAGGTTCACCTCACGAGGAGAACAGTCTGCGGCCGGTTGCAGGCGAGCGACACTGGTCATTTCCCTGAGGGCAAACGAAGCCCTTTGGTCCCCCAATGGTTGTTGAGAGAGCTGAAAAAGCTTTGTTATACGGGCGGCTGGCGACAGTGAGTACTGCTGCAGAAGGTATGTTTTGAGGGCATCACACACTATTTGGGTGTTTCCTTGTTCACAAAGCCAGTCGGATATTTCCGGGAAGGTGTCCTCGAGTATCGCCGCGAGAACTTAATCTGCTTCGGTGGTTGAGCGAGTCACGGCCTTGATGCGAAACTGGACTTCTGCACGCTGAAACCAAGCAAACACCTCTCCGCTGGCGAACGAGGAAAGTTTCAATTGGGCGACCATAGTACCAATGACGGAGGGGCAAGAAGGCGGGAGGAGCGAGTCGACTTCCGGGGTCACCAATGTGACGAGCTGAGAGAAGGTTGTGATTCGGAGGCAGTATGAAAGCAACTGAGTAACTTTATTACAGAACACTCCCTTTTATATACAAAAACTCCATACAAAAAAGGCATAGAAGACATAACAGGAAATTTCCTGTTCAACCGACCCCGTACCGGTTAACAATTAACGATGAGGAAAACAGACATGTTATTTCAGGTCCTCGTCAGAGCGAGGGGAGAGTGAAGATACAAGCATATTATATACACAAAATGAAATGTCGTTACTATGTACGATCGTGTGACACAGTTGGTACAATATCTTATCCCTATAGTATCAAATTATGCCACAAAGGCATCATGCATAGCCATTATCAACAGGATGAGAAGACCATGAGGGACATCATTAAGAATCATACCATCCCCATTCAAGAAGACTCTAACGTCATCCCCACCATTTACTATCAGGCCCTGAAGACCAGATCCCTCACTTTGCAAAATACCCCAGACCCTCCCACGCAGGACTTTCTGAAGAGGACTAACTTTGTTTATTCCTATCAATGTCCAGTCTGTGGATGTTTCCAGACGTTACTTTGGAATGACAATAATGAGACGCTCAAAAAGATTGTCCCGTCATATCCAACAGAAAACCAACAAGACCCACCAGCTTGCTAACAACAAGAACGCGGTTTAAGAGGACGTCAGAAGGAGCATAAAGATCATTGGAAGTGGCCGGACTGCAGGAGTCTTAGTATCCATGGGGCCCTGCTCATTTAACAAGAGAAATCTACCTTGAACACACCCTAGGAGATGTTCCTCCTTCCCTCCTGCCAAAGGAACAACGACAGTTTCATTGGAGATGAGCAGCCCGGTTGCTTTCTTGGGACTGAGACTCTCCCAGTGAGGGACTTAGCAAATCAGCAAGCAGCTTTGGACTCCCAAGATATGGAATATGAGTGGCTGAAAAATTTGCCTGACTCCGATTAGTGCTCTAGCAGTATGTTGGCCAATCAGAGTGTTGCTCTGGGAGCGTGGCTGGGCCCACCCAAGCCCTGACTCCAGCCAACTCCAACAATTGTAAGCTGAATATCAACTTGACTGCGACGGAGACTCTCCCAGTAAGTGCCTCAGCCCAGGAAGCAGCTTCTTTCCAGACCAGATATGGACTGCTCACGAGGACCAATCAGTGACCTGTGGCTAATATGATGAGCCAGCTACATCGTATACTGTATAAGGAGCCTGCCCACCATCCCTTAGGCCCTTGGCCAGTTTTTTCTAATGATAAGAGGGGACACTCAGTGCCCTCTTGTAATGCGTAGCATTCATACTTTAATTGTACCAATCACGACAATTTTACTTTTAATAGAATTATAGACTTTTTCTATGCTATTAGCTCTGCCTTACAAATGACTAAACAGGCCATACACGCAGAAGACTGGCATGGTAATTTGACTGAGATTGGCGCGAACCAGCCAATCCTTAATGTGCATGGGGGGTAAACAGGATAAACCCGGCACGACTAGCCTTTCCTGTCATGTTTTTAGCATGTTTGACTGAACCGTCCAGTCTCGCCGATATTGGCATTATCCCCACGCGAATCATTTGCGTATGTAGGGACGGAATAGTACGGCGGCTGGGCGGATTCACCTATTTTGGAATATCCATTATCAATAGACAACCATAATTTTTCCCTTGATCAGAGGACTCTTTATGATCTAATGATAAACTGATTAAATTTCACAATCTAGACTTTATTTATTGTTATATTTGTTATGACTAGTTGCCAATTCTTACAATTTATATCATTACTTTCGAGACTTTATTTTTATATCTTTTATGACTAATATCTTTATATTTTCCATATATATCACATTTGTTTATTTTTTTTATTAAAAGTAATAGAAATCTGTCCTTATTCACTATCTCTTATGACATTTTTTAATACAGTAATCTTAACAGTAGAGTAACTTCTATTTATTCCTTTTTATTATATGAAATTTCCGTCTGTCATACTATCCATTTCATTAACAAGTTTGTAATATTTTACATTTCATTGCTCCCAATTTAAGGGTTTCTCCTCATTTTCATTTTTCAAGTTATGATTTACTTAAATTACATTTCGTTTTTCATAACATATTTTGTCTTTAAAACCACATAATATTCTATTTTATTCATACAATAGTATCTTGTACTCTGATGATAAACACATTCTGATACAAAGGAAAAACAAATGAATATTCTGATTAACTGTTATGAATACTCTCCATGGAAAAAAAAACGAGGACCTAAAATTGGATAGATGATAGATTAAGTAACGACCGATAATTATAATCTTGTGACCTATGTTTTCTGCCACATTTTCTCTCTGCCTACATAAATACAACCCTTTTCAAATGTCTATAAATTAACACGAAAACAAGTACGCCTGATCAAATCTACAGGAATGTCCAAAAAAAACTTTTAGTATATTTCTCTCAGGAGTCATTTGAGTTTCGGATTAAGAAGATAAACAGAAAAGGTAGTCCTATAATAACTTCATGAGAATTAAGTACTACGTTAGCACCGTACCGGATAAAGGCTATGGCGTAAGAGCTTTAGACTTTGCCTCTGAATCAGGCTGTGAGAAAATCATAAGTGAAGTTATTCATAGGTCTGGTAAATGCTTGAACCTCGTATACACTGACTCCCCTGGCGTTATAACAAGTAAGGTTGGTTCTCCAGTTGGGACATCTGATCATGCCTTCATTTCATTAGGAGTGAAGACTGAACAGCCTGTCCCTGATGTATCTTACTGGAAAGAGATTTTGCATGATCTTTTGGGCTTGAATTGGACACAATTGTATAGTAATGTTGATCCTGCTGTCCCTTTGAATGAGATTCTAGTCAACACAATTGATAGGCATATCCCTTCTCGTGTGTTAAGGTACCGAGTAAAGGACAAACCATGCTTCAATTATGATTATAGACGTGCTTATTTGGAGGAGGAGGAGGCCTATCATCTTTGGAAGGGTAGCAGATCAGATTTGACTTGGAATAACAGCTTAGAGCATTTACTCAGAAAGTTTATGCTCCAACTGAAAAGAAATATAATGTAACCATAAAAAAATCTCTTTCTGGTACAACCTAGGAACATAATGCTCTCTTAATGATCCTTGACGCTTATGGAGGTGTAGACCCAAATGGTATTTTTCCTTTATTTTTATAAAAAACTGCAAACTTCTTAGCTCCAAAGTTATATATTATTTTACGCAAGCTAGCAAGAAGATAAGCTTTTATCACTTGTTGGAGAATTGGTAATGTTATTCCACTATATAAATGTGTCTCAGGTAGCTCAAGTCCAATTGAATACCGGTCAATTTCCATAACGCCCATTTTATCTATTTTTTTTTTTTGTCGTTTCTTAGTATTTTTATTGAATTTTTAAGAAATATATCGCAGAGAGTTGTTGATGGGCACCATAGTGAGTATAGCAATGTGATATATGGTTTTTCCAAGGGTAGTGTTCTTGGCCCATTGCTTTTCATACTATATACACATGACATGTGGTTTGGCCTAGAAAACAAGCTTGTTGCATATGCAGATGATTAGACACTTTGCATCAATTCCATTTCCTGAATGTAGATCTGGGGTTGCCGAATCCCTTTATAGAGATCTAGTTAAAATTAGTGCATTATGCAGACTATGGGGTATGAAGTTGAGTCTGGTCATCAGCTGCTAATTATCATCCTAATTTGTTGAACAAGAACTTACAGTTTATTAAATTTCTTATTCCTGATTAGATAATAATCATTGGCACCGTCGTTCAATTAGTTCATTATGCATTTAGCATAGGATTTTTCATAATTTTGATCATCCTTTACATTCACATCTTCCAGGACACGTTCATCATGTTCGTATTACTAGGCATACAGTTAATTTTATTAGACTGGCCTTTTCCATCACTATGTTCAATACTACACAGTATACTAGAAGTTTTATTCCACCTATGATCAACCGGGTCATTGAATCTGTAGAACTTCAAAAGTTCAAACTTGCAGGAAATGTTTTTATGTTGAATTGACTGACATAAGTCTTTTTATAGTTTATGTATGAAATATCCGCTTTGATGTTACTGTTTTTGAAATATTCTATTTGAATTGTTTAAAATTTCTCATATCGTTTGTTTATTTCCTTATTTTCTTTCCTTATTGGGCTATTTTTCCCTGTTGGAGCCTTTTGGCTTCTGGCATCTTGCTTTTCCAGCTAGAGCTCTAGCTAAGCCAATAATAATAATAATAATAATAATAATAATAATAATAATAATAGAAACCGATAGAGAAGGCCTATCACGTTCCTTCATATTATTTCAATTCAGATTTCATGGTTATAATTAGTAGAAAAATAAAGAAAGTATAAAGTACCAAAATTTAGCATTTTCAAAACTAATTGTACCAATTGTACTTGAAATCCCGTAATGTGCCAAACTTCGTACACAAGTGCCAAAAACGTTCCCATATAATTCTGGGCGGACAATCCTCTTGAACTAAGCAGGCAAGTCCGTAGCGAGTGAGGAGATTTTTCACAGGACAGGAGTGCCGTTCCAGTCCAGCAGGTCAAACCCTACGGCCAGTCCTCTGCGTGTATGGCTGGATTAACATCATTTAGTTACTGCCAGAATGCAGTACTGGAAACAGAAGAAAAATACAAGCTATAGAAAAGCTCAACAGCAAAATTAACGCTACCGAGACAGCGATTATCTTCGATGAAACTTATTATTATTATTATTATTATTATTATTATTATTATTATTATTATTATTATTATTATTATTATTACCATAGAGTTTACTTAAAAAATATACTCAGCAGAGGCAGGAGAAATCCTGTGTCCGACTGGACATCAGGAAATGACGAAAATGAGTCCATGTGGTAGATTATTGGAGCTTATGGAATGGGTTATCTACTGAATATATTCTCCTGGAATGATAAAAAAATGTTCCTTTAATCTAAGGTTTTTAGACACATCAAGAAACTAACAGATAAGCGAGACATTAAAGTAGCTGGCCAAGAAAGTGCAAATGGAGAAAAAAGGAAGAAGGCAAAACAAAATAAATTTCTCAAAGCAAATGGAAAGCAAGTCAAGTATCTAAAATAGGAGGAAAGTGTCGAGATTAAGGAGAGCTCGAGATGGTTGTCTACACCCTTCTTAATTCCAATCAGTCCTCAGGAGGTTCATAACTCCGAGTGGACGGGAAGGAAGTTGATTGGGAAAGAGATAAAATCGTATAAACCAAGACTGAATTTTCTTGTTCTGAGATTGGTCCTTAACCTTTGCCCTATTTTCTTTTTTAAATATATTCTTATCCTAAGATTGACTTTGTTGACAATAGAAACACAAGAGAGTAAGGTAAGCTAAACTTTTATTAGTGTACGTATGTATCAATATAAGAGAAATAGAAATATCTATTTGAAAACGTGCTTGGTTTAAAGGCACGGATGCACGTGTATAATGGAGTATTGTTATAAAAACAGTTACGAGAATGATATTGACATCTCATAAATTCAATATAATGAGTAAACACAACCACGCATTACTATTTCTTTTCTAGAAAAATCACGCCAGCTATTCATCTCGTACATTGCATCTTTTGCACACATGGTACAATTTTTTTTTGTGTATTCCAGTTAACTTGAATTGCAGCGACCCTGTTGCTGTTCTTGATTCACCTATTTCCAGATTTTGCATGAGCTTTAACGTTTATTCCTAAAATTATATAATCGATCATTTATTGAATTTGATTCAATACCTAAAAAAGGTTATCCGGTATTTCATAAAAACCTAAAACGTAATAAGATGAAATCAAAGTGAGAAAGAAAAAAAAAGAAAACACATGAACTGCTAAATTTAAGTAGACGTAAATAAAAGCATCATTACAAAGCATATCTTTTGTTGAAATTTGTGCATGTATCTGTGCCTCTTTGTCGATGTCTCGCAGGATTATATACAGGAGAAGGGGTTCCCAGCCCCTCGTCCCGTCCCTTTTAGTCGCCTCTTACGACAGACAGGATTGGGATAGGGAAGTGGGGAATAGGGGATAAGGATAAGGAAGAGTACCCCTGCATACAATCCAGTTTATAGCCCGAAGGCAGGTACTCGGGTGGGGTAGGAGGAAGAAAAAGTGAGAAAAAGAAGTATAGGAGGAGAGGAAAAGAGAGGGGCAGACCCTCTTGCAATGTTAGGTAATAAGGTAGAGTGGATAGAGGAGGAAAGGAAAGGTTTTTTGGTTCACGCATCTAGCCCTGTTGCAATAATGATGTTATATTTTAGATGACCCCCTTTGCAGGCTAAAATGATATGATGGCAGATTATGGGTTATGAATGTGAAATTAGTGAATTAAATTGAGTTATTGATTAATGATGGTTAAGGATTTGAATTAACCGGTGGAGATATATCTCGGCCGGGGTGGATCACAATTGATTTTGGGATCTAGTCTCCTCCACCAGTTGTGATCCCGAGTATGTCCGTTGGAAAGAGTCCTTGTAATTGCGTAAAGGTCATCATCGTCAATGGCTAGTTTGTCCCAGGTTTTTTTTTGGCTAAGCCTGTGAAACCTAACATTGAGGGGTTCCAACTTGGAAAGTTGATGGAGATCAAGTATTCTGTTAAAATAGGGAGGCAACTCCTTAAAGGCTCGCCTCAGAGCTTTGTTTTGAACGGCTTGCATTTTACTCAATGAAGTCTTACTGACATTGCTGAATATTACGGTAGGGTATTCTAGTTGTGGTCTTACTAGGGATTTATAGAGCCTCAGTTGTGTTTTAGTGGATAACCCCTTGAATCTTTTTAGCCTATTGTCAGTCACTTTGGAAATGTTAATTCTTGCTTTAATATGGGAAAGCAAGCCAGACCGTTTGAATGTACACCCAAGTATTCTTGCATTATTTGTGTATGGGATACGAATGTTATCTATGATTATAGGAGGAGGATTGTTGACTGTTATTGATAATAATTGGAATTTGTTAGTATTTGTAGTTATTTTCCATTTCCTTTCGTAATTATTGATTTTTGTTAATTCACGGACTGTCTTTCTCTGTAATCTTAATTTATTTTTATTAGGATAGGTTATCACTTGGGTATGATCATCGGCAAATATGATCTGAAGACAGCCTTCTGCAGGTGGAGGAGTGTCCTTAATATACAAGTTATATAGAGTGGGGGAGAGAACACTACCCTGAGGAACACCTGAGAGCAGTTGGAACTCTGGCCCTATGTAATCTTTAATTTTGATCATGGCAACCCGGTCATCTAAAAAGTTGCACAACAGTCTGGTTAGAATATCTGGCAATTGTGCTTCTAAAAGTTTGTATTTTAAGCCCTCATGCCAGACCTTGTCAAAGGCTCTGCTTACATCACGTGAAATTAAGTTACATCCACACCCTGAACTTTTCTTAACAGCTATGAATTCGTACAACCTGGCTAATGCTAGTTGGGTCCCCTTGCCATGAGTGAACCCATACTGATTCTTGTTTACAAGCAAATTATCATCCAAGAACTCCTCGAACCTTACTTTTATTATCTTTTCAAATATTTTCCCCGGGGTCTCTAGGAGGGATATTGGTCTATAATTCGAAACTGAGGTTAGGTCTTTACCCTTTTTCCCTATAAAGGGAAGTACAGCTCTCTTGAAAAAGTTTGGCCAGTAGCCCATGCTTAGGGACTCATTTAAGATATGACAAAGAAAGGAGAGCATTGAATTGGGAAGGTTTTTTAGTATAGTTTTATTGACTTTTGAATGGCCAGGAGCTTTGTTTTGAAATTGATTAATGATATTAATAATATCCTGGAGTTGGATAGGTTTCAAGAAGGAGTCGTCCTCATCAAGCCTCCCAAGATCTACCAAATCGTGAGGGATTATGCGATCAGCATGATCATGGATTGCCGCCATGACATGTTGCTCGTGTTGCTGATCAAACATGCGATTTTCTACTGGGTCAATCCTAAAGATGTTTGACCAGAAATCCCTGAAAACGATCTCTTGATCCCGAGGAGTGTAGACCTTCTCATTGTTGTTGATGATGTAGGCTGCGGGATCTGAGGACGAACCTAAAAGGTTCCTAACCATTCTCCAGAATTTACCTGGGTCTTTGTAGGAGATCTCACACTTGTTCAAGAGAGTGTCCCAGTTTGAATTAATAAGTTCTACAGATTCGATTTTGATTCGTTCTTGGATGTCATGGATATATTCTAAGATATGTCTTGATGGGCCCTGAATATTAATTTGATCTATGGCCTGTTTGTATCGGAATTGTAGCAGTTTGAGGAGGTCAGTTTCCTTGGTGTAGGGTAGGATTCTGTAGGTTTTGATGGGGTTATACTGCTCTGAAGCTTCCTTTATCAACCTATACCAGAAAGCTAGTTTGTCATCAATATAGGTTTTATCTTTCAGGACATTGTTCAGTTCGTCATAGTTCGAGAGAGAGTCATCGAGTGAGTCTTTGAAACGTTCCCAGTCAGCATTATTGATGTCAAGTGTAGGACTAGTAGGTACCAAAATGGGTCTCACAGTAAGTTTTAAAACTAAGGGAATATGGTCGGAAGTGGTTAGAGGGCCTTGAGTGAGTGAATAATTAAAAATGTGCAGTCTATTAGAAAGGAGAATGTCTGGATTGCCCGAGGTTCTCCTGTGAAAGTATGTGTCAAAATCTGGTCCTAGGAATCTTATAAGGTTCCTATTCAATAGGACGTTTATAAGATTCCCTACTAGGTTAGTACTGTTGTGGCCAAGGGCCGGGTGAGCTGCGTTGAGATCAGCCAGCAGGTAGACTGGGATATTACGTCTCATCAATGAGAGTATATCCTGTTGTGGGAAAATTGGGTTTCTGGGGGGTAGGTAGGTGGTTGCCACTACCACCGGTCCACGTACCGTTTGCAGTTCAACTGCTAAAAGGTCTTGGTTGAAACCGTCTATTAACTTGACTGTAATATCCCGTCTGACCGCTATAGCTATCCCAGCGCTCTGTTCTCCAGAGATATTGCTTTGGAAAACATTATAGTTCCAGATTTTGATGCGAGAGGAATTCGGGATGCCTGTGGAATTGAGAAGGATGAGATGTGGGGAGAGAGAGGAATAAATATTAATAAGTTCCCTGCTACGAAGGAAAGTCCACTTCAAGACATTGTGTTGGAGTACTATGAGAGTGTCCATTAGGGTAACCGTCTTTTACTTATGTCGTAGAAACCGGAGTCCAACCTCCTGAATCTGTCGTTGTTCAACCTAGTGAGCCTCTTACGACACGCAGGGAAAACGTTGGCGCTATTCTAATTGTTATGCCCCCGCGGCCACAGGGGGCAACGTAGAGAGTAGAGGTCCCCTTTTTGTTTTGTTTCATTTGTTGATGTCGGCTACCCCCCAAAATGGGGGGAAGTGCCTTGGTATATGTATATATGTATCTGTGCCTCATAAGTCTCTATCTGTTACAGCAGATGTCATGAGAAACTCAAAGGCTTTAGGTTTATTTAGAAATTCCTTAGTTTTGGAATTTAAGGCCTGATTATTCAAATGAATGTAAAACTAAGAATAGAGCTAAAAAAAGAAACCCGATTCTATACCTTGAAACTCTTGGACATTCTGGAGTTATTTTCGCGATCGCATACTATCTATGACAGCAATTTCTTCAGCACTGTTAATTGTGCAAGTAAAAAAACATGACCTTTCAGGTCAACTGCACCAAAACTCATGAAAAGAGACGGTCACAAACAATACTTTAAAACAAGCTCAAGCATTTGATTTCCGTGCGAATCGGATTATTCTGTCATCTTGTCTTCATAGTTCACACATGACATGAATTATGAGAGAGAGAGAGAGAGAGAGAGAGAGAGAGAGAGAGAGAGAGAGAGAGAGAGAGAGAGAGATAGAGAGAGAGAGAGAGAGAGAGAGAGAGAGAGAGAGAGAGATATTTAGTCATTTATCTTATTTGTAGTGATTACCTCCTTACGATCAACTCTGAATACAACAATCAAGTCATCTGTGTCTTTACCAAAAGTGCCCCTACAACCTATTATGAAGAACACTGCTTCTTGCCAATGCAAAATATAGGTATTTCTGACCTCATATAATTCACTAATCATTTTAACAAGGAATGATGTCACTCACTTGATAATATTTCTATGTTACAACAATGATACTCAAGAGTGCTAAAACATTTTTTATTATAATTATAATTCAATGGTAAGAAAAAACTAATGACGGTATGATAATACATTTTACCGAATTTAAAGAGAAGGAAATCAGGGGTAGGATTAAAGTAAAGTAGAGTTTATATTACTGATAATAAGAAAAAAAAACACACAAAATTATCACATACTGAAAATACTTCAATGATATTAAGAAGAAATTACTAAAGATTAACGAAGTAAGAATAAAGACGAACCCCGCATCAGATGCCTACCTTTACCTCAGGTAAAATAACAAATAATGTGGAGGTCAGGTGATGTTCGGGTCCTATGTTCCTTCCTGGACATTTGCTGCTACTATGAATTCAAAACTCCTAGGAACAAGGTAATAGTCCTGCATACTTGTTGTTCATCACTGCAACTCAATCATCCATCGAATGTTGTTTGAATGAACCTACTCATGTTTTATTTTTCTGGACTTAGGGGCCATGAATTTCTAATGCATATTCTATGACATCTCTCAAACTTGTTTGCCTTCTTGGCTTTATACTTCGTTGTACATATGAATCATAAACTAGTTTTACTAAACTAGTTTCTTTAATGCTGTCTGCATGACCGAATCACCTCAAAATAATTCGATACATAATTTTCCCTGTTAACTGTTTTACTACCTCTTTAACATATATCTACATATTTTACACTATCAAATAGTTAACAGGATGTGCACATCACAAGTATTTCATTCGACTTCTTCAAGCATTTTCTTTCATTTTTATTCAGCCTTCTCACTTCAATTCTCTACATTTTGGTTGACCAGAAAATTCCTTCATATATGCTCAGAAAATTCAGTTATCTAGTAAGTCTTCTGATTACACAATTCATGCATCACCTCTTTGATCGGTCAATTCATCTCTAATCACATTATCCTATTTCACATTTCTTCTCGACCTCTCCCATTACTAAAAAATTAATCCTAACATCCATAGCTCTTTCTACCAGATTTGATTTATGCTCCTTAACTTACTCTTGCTAGGATCTACTCTTAATTCCTCATCTCCAAACACTTGTATACTCTTTGACTACTTTCTGATATTTCTCTACATAATCCTTGATCACAATATTATCATGTACAAAGATCAACCATTCAACGGTTATTCTGAAACTTTGCTCTTCCATCAGCTGTCCTTTCTCTGACTCTTCGCATCAATACACCTTTAAACATGTTCAGAGATAATGGAGACATAGCAAGATCTCGTTTCTGACTCACTTTCTTACCCTTATGAAATCATAACCTTCAAAAAAGAATAGGGGGTGTGGTATTGAAATTAAAGAATACATATATATATATATATATATATATATATATATATATATATATATATATATATATATATATATGTATGTATATATATATATATATATATATATATATGTATATGTATGTATATATATATATATATATATATATATATATATATATATATATATATATATATATATATATATATATATATGCGTGTGTGTGTGTGTGTGTGTGTGTGTGTGCGCGTGTGTGTGCGTGTGTGTATGTGTGATATGTCACTAACGCATATGACTTTAATAGAACTAAATATGAGCCACAAATAGGATTTATAATCGAATTTTAATCTTGGAAATAAATATAATATCAATATTATAAAATTCGATATTGAATCCGAATTTTGTGGTTGATATTTATGCAGATACGTACACATACACACACACAAACACAGACATGTATATATATATATATATATATATATATATATATATATATATATATATATATATATATATATATATATATATATATACATATATATATATTTACATATGAATATATATATATATATATATATATATATATATATATATATATATATATATATATATATATATATATACATATATATGTATATATGTATGTATATACATATGAATATATATATATATATATATATATATATATATATATATATATATATATATATATATTTATATGTATATATATATTTATATATACGTAAAATATATATATATATATATATATATATATATATATATATATATATATATATATATATATATATATATATATATATATATATATATATACATATATATTTGGGCTCAAGCCATGTCGTCCTGATGGAAGTTCCTATAGGGTAGCTTCCTAGGGTATATAACAACTACGTCGATATTCCTAGAGAATTTACCTTAAGGTACCAGAATTCTAACTCCTAAAGCGAATATCCCTCCTGAAAGGGATATCGCGACATATCAGAGGACGTATTCTTGACACGCCACATGGCAATCTGCATCCCGAACAGAGATTTCATCTCGCAGGGAGCAATTGGCAAGAAACGAATTCGGGAAAGAAAAAGGGGGAGCCGCTCCCAAGGCTCCCTATCTCCCGATTCGTAAGCGTGCCTTGCGCCAATCCTGGCGCCATCTGTATTCCTTTTTGCGTAGCTTAACAACTCGGTGTTTTTTCCTGTGTTTCTCGCAAATCTTGGATTTATTCTACTTTTCATGGCTTCTCCGTCTTCGTCGGCCTCTGATAAGTTGAGTACAATGTCTTTTATGTATAAATGTAGGCTCTTGGTAAATTTTTGAGTGATTAATAGGATTAATCTTTGTTACAAGAGCCGTAGCCTACCGGAGGCGTCATGGACGCTGTCGCTCGCTAGGTATAAGTTTAGTTAGTCAGAGCGACATTCCCGGTTGTTTTGCTTTAATAAATTTTAGCTATTTAGCATCACATAGGATTTCCTTTCGTGCTTAGTATTATTTTGGCGAAGTATTCGCCATTCTGGCCTACGCTAGGCCATGTAGCCTAGTCGTTTGGTCCTAGTACTTCATGCATGATTTTGGTTTTTCCGAGTGTATTAAAATTTTATTGGAGCTTTAGGCTATGTTTTATACATTTAAGATTGTGTGGAATATTTCCATGATAGTATACGAGTGAGTCTCGGTGATTTAGGTAATCGATTCTCTTAGTGCCTAGGCTAAGTTGCTTATGGAGCCTTAGTATACTTTCTCATACTCCCCGGTTGCTTTCTTTTCTTCGGAGAAGGTATGCAATCCCTTTCCCTCTGTTTAAGCCTTGGGCTTATCCCTAAGTGGTTTTTTCCGAATTAATTTTCGATAAAACTATACTGGGGTGTTACTGTACCTTCCTGTTCCAGTAAGTCTGGTTCAAAGAGGGAAAGAACAACAGAGTTTTTTAGTCTGAGTCTGTGTTTGTCTGGCTTGGGGTAGAGTCTCCCTCGCTGGCCTGACACAGACAAAGGTGGTTTAGCCTCCTTAGGTCACTACCGAAGGTTTCTGTGGATATGATTCCTTCCTTTGTGATCTACCAGACTAGTCCTTGTTGCTGTCCTCGGGGGAGGATAAGTTTCTTTCCCTGGGAGTAGCAACACCTTCCTAGCTTTGGTGCTCTGGGAGCTGGCAAGTATTGCTGGCCTCCCCCCTTGGATCTCCCTTAGGCTAAGATAAGTTTCTTGGCTGCGGGTGATCCGTCACTAAAGCAAGGTTGGTAGGACCCTCTTTGTCCCTTCCCCCTCTATCTCCGTAATGGCCTAGCCATTACAGTACTGTACGTCGTTCTACATCTGGACCTAGTATAGGTTAGGATGTGGAATTGACTCAGACCCTTGCCGGCCGGCAGAGCTGCTGGCCGGCAAGGGTCTTATATTTTGAGTGCTGCCCGGACCTCCCTTGGTCCCTCATCCATGCCTGCCTGTAGAGCCAGACGGCATTGGTCAGGAAGCCTGAATTAGATTTTCCCCTTCCTTATATGCACTCTTTCGGATTGCCGGGCTTGGAGGTAGTGTACACTCTTATCCCGGCATCCATTCTATTTTTCTTCTAGTGCTGTACCCGGGCAGGTGTAGTCCTCTGGTTCTTTTGCTGCCGGCTGGCATTGGTCTTGTACCTTTGCCGGCCGGCTAATGTCAGCTCTTGTCTGCCGGTCACCAAGAGTGTGGCCGGCAGCTGGGTACTACCTTGTGTAGTTGCCGGCCGGCAGCCATTGCCGGCACATGCATTTGAACCAGAGTTCTGCCGCCTTATAGCTGTTAAGTAGTATACTTTAAAGCTAGTTATGGTGTGTGCCGGCCGGCCGGCACGTATCCTCCTATACTGTACTAGTATTCTTCAGTATAACATATACAGTAAGAAGAAAACTATGGTATGGGTTTTGGTACAGCACTGTGTGTTCTAACACTTTTGTGTTTTCTTGCACAGTCCTTTGCTGTTGCCCTACAGATAGGAAAGTGAGTTCTTTCCTGTCTATTATCCAGGATTTTAAAATCATTGCTTAGGTGTGAGCTTCACCTGTTTCCTCTGGAAACCTTGCATTGGTTACTCTAGAAGAGATTAACCATTTGATTTTATTATCTGGAAGGCTGCAACAATGGGTTGTGAGGGAAACATAAGTGTGTGTCTTTCCTTTATGAATTTTTATGCTATACTATGCATATCCAGTGATACATAGTTCACTTGATACTCATGGAAATTTCTTCTCTTTACAAGGGGACCCTCCGAAGTGCGGAAATGTTTTCTGCAACGTCCGCAGCAAGAACCTCTGCGGACATGAGTTTTGTAGGAGACACGCAGCATGCGCTGTCTCCAAGGATGATCTCCAGTATTGGGACCCTCAGGTATGTATTGTGTGCACTAACCTGATTACTGAGGCCTTTGATTCCCCTAGGACGGCGGAATAAAGGGATATAGCAAGGGAGAAGCTTCGTACCTGGGTAAGGGGCTTCCAAAAGAACACCTCTGGCCCTTATCTTCCAAGTGAGAAGATGAGGGCGTACTTTTCCCTAAGGCATCAGCTGATGCAGTGATTCCCCAGCCTCAAGAGGAGATCCCCCAAGGTCAGATCCATGTGGATGCTGAAGTCTCGGTCGCGATGCTAGACATCCAGTTAGATGACAGGATGTCTGACGTGGACGAACGTTTGGAAGAAGACCTCCTGGCAGAAGGCCAGGATGAAGTTCAAGCCCCGGACGTCGTAGAGGAAGAGGTCGACGAGGTGTCGGCTACTCCGGTTCAGATTCCGGAGCCTATTCCCTCAACATCGGCCGGTCTCCCAGTAGAGCTGGGACAGGCCCTCTCTTCGATTGTTGGAATGATCCAACAAATGCAGAAGGAGAATCAGGAGAAGGCGGCTGCTATGGAACTGCGGATGCAGTGCCTTGCAGAATCACATGGGCCCCAGAAAAGGCTCAATGTGAAAGACCTTCCCTTGTGCTCAGATGCTAACCCATGGAGGTATGCTGAGCACATGCCAATGGCGACTGGAAAGATCGTCATCTCGGATAAGCTGGGCTCAGTTCCCCTAGAGGAGGTGGAATTCTGGCCCAGCAAGGCATCATATCCGGACTGTTATGTCCGGCTGAGGAAGGAACCAGCTTCAAAGGAGGAGACAGAGCCGAAGGAGGTCATAGTGATGGACCATACTAAGGCTCAAGCTCTGCTTTCATCCTCGTGGAAAGAGAGGGGCTTCTCTAACTCAAAAGTAGCTGCATTGAGCAAGAAGCTCCCTTCCTTTGTGTCCTCTCCTGCTAGAGCCTTCCCCTTTTTACAGAAAGGGTTTGCGGCTATACTAAAAGCAGTCGAGGCCGACAAACCTTGCTCCTCCCTGAAGGAGTGTAAACCCTTGTCGCTGGCCCTACCTATGGACCACAAAGACTGGAAGGACGTCCATCTTACGTTCTCAGTTGGGAAGTTGGAGGCTGATATCGCCGGACGTCAGTTCGGCGAGGACCTCCCTAAGCTGTCTGACTTTCTCTTGCAGAGAGAGTTCGAGACAAAAGAAAGACTGGCTGCCTCAATGTCTCTTCAGACTACTCTTGAGACGATGGCAAGTGACCCCAAGGTCCATGAAATGTTCATGGTGGTGGCCAAGACTCATCTGGCCACAGTGACGAAGGACCTTTATGGCTTCGTCAAGGCGAGGAGAGCTTGTAGGGAGTTCGTGTTCACCTCGGCTACGGTGAGGCACGAGCCAAGGAAACTAATCTCCTCCAACATTTGGGGCAAAGATCTTTTCCCTACCGATTTGGTCAAAGAAGTAGTTGATAAGGCCGCCTTGGAGAATAGGAACCTTCTCCAGAAGTGGGGCCTGGCTATCAAAAGAAAGTCTTCCCCGGATGAAGGTCCTCAACCAAAGAGGAAGACTATGAGGACTAGGCTACCGTCTCGGCCAGCCAAGCCTTTTAGACAGCAACAGCAACTGCAATTGCCATTGCCTCCAGTGCCCCAGATGGTGGCACAAACCCCGACCACTTTTCAGTGGGTACCCCAGGCCGTGTTGACACAGTCCACGGCATTCACCCCATCGTTCGAAGGGCAGTCTACTTCCTTTCGAGCAAAGCCTAGAGGGGCAGCCAGAGGCTCGTCTGGGCACCCCTCAAGGGGAAGGGGATTCAGGGGTGGTCGTGGTCAGGGAGGCAAGACCTCGGGACGGCAGTCCAAGTGGGATGATACCAGTAGGAGGGAGACTTCTGAAATTTCGGGATCGGTGGACCTTCGATCCCTGGGCCCACAGCCTACTCAAGAATGGACTGGGCTGCAGCTGGTACAGCACTCCACCCCCGGGCCTTCGGGTTTTCCAACACTCCACCCCCGTTCTGGAGGAGTACGTTCAAGAACTGTTGGAGAAAAATGTGATCCGAAAGGTGAAGTCCATCAAATTCCAAGGGAGGCTGTTTTGTGTTCCCAAGAAAGACTCGGAAAAGCTCAGAGTCATTCTGGACTTGTCGCCACTCAACAAGTTCATAGTGTATTACAAATTCAAGATGCTAACACTGCAACACATAAGGACCTTACTGCCCAAGAGGGCATATTCCGTCTCTATAGACTTGTCAGACGCCTATTGGCACATTCCAATCAACCGTCGACTCTCCCCCTACCTAGGGTTCAGGCTACAACGAAGACTATATGCCTTCAGAGCCATGCCATTCGGGCTAAACATAGCCCCAAGGATTTTTACGAAGCTTGCGAGCGTAGCTCTCAAACAATTACGCCTAAAGGGAATTCAGGTAGTAGCCTACCTGGACGACTGGTTGGTGTGGGCAGCATCCGAGACAGAATGCTTGCAAGCTCCCAGTCAAGTGATCTAGTTCCTACAGTACCTAGGTTTCAAGATCAACAGATAAAAGTCTCGACTTTCTCCATCTTAAAAGTTCCAGTGGCTGGGAATCCACTGGGACCTTTTGTCACACCGTTTCTCCATCCCGGCGAAGAAAAGGAAGGAGATAGCGGGTTCTGTCAAGAGACTTCTAGATTCCGAAAGGATATCAAGACGCGAACAAGAGAGGGTACTGAGCTCTCTCCAGTTTGCTTCGGTGACAGACCCAGTGCTATGAGCACAGCTAAAGGATGCAACCGGAGTTTTGAGAAGTTTTGCATCAATCGTGCGAAGAGATCTGAGAAGACCAGTTCCGCTTCGGCTACGTACTCTTCTCAGGCCTTGGTCCCAAGCCAGACTTCTAAAGAAGTCGGTTCTTCTTCAGCCACCTCCCGCGTCGGTGACGACTCACTCAGACGCCTCGAAGGAGGGATGGGGAGGTCATTCTCATCGGAAAAAAGTCCAGGGGACGTGGTCCAAGCTATTCAAGACCTTTCACATAAACTTTCTAGAAGCTATGGCAGTGCTCCTTACCTTAAAGAAAGTTTCCCCGCGTCACTTGATCCACATAAGGTTGGTGATGGACAGCGAGGTAGTTGTGAGATGCTTGAATCAACAAGGATCGAGGTCACCACCTCTCAACCTGGTGATGTTGGCCATCTTCCGATTGGCGGAAAAGAAGAAGTGGTACCTGTCAGCAGTTCACCTTCAAGGAGTCCGCAATGTGACAGTGGACGCTCTATCCAGGTTCACACCGATAGAGTTGGAATGGTCCTTAGACGCAGGAGCATTCTCCTTCATTCTGAATCAAGTCCCAGAACTGCAGATAGACCTCTTTGCGACGAAAGACAACCAGAGGTTGCCCCTGTACGTGTCCCCGTATGAGGACCCCTTAGCAGAAGCAGTGGACGTGATGTCCCTCAACTGGAACAGAGGGTCCAGGATTTATCTGTTCCCTCCTCACAACCTTCTGTTGAGGGTCCTAAACAAACTGAGATCCTTCAAGGGGGTAGCGGCAATAGTAGCCCACAAGTGGCCGAACAGCGTGTGGTTCCCCCTGGCATTGGAACTACAGCTGAAGTTTGTACCGCTACCAGATCCAGTTCTGACCCAGCGAGTCCAGAAGTCGACTGTCTGCGCTTCATTACAGAAAACCCGGACCCTGCAGCTCATGATTTTCTCTCCCTAGCGGTGAGAAAGCGTTTCGGGATTTCGAAAGCCAGCATAGACTTCCTAGAGGAATATAAGTGCAAATCTACTAGAAGGCAATATGAGTCATCTTGGAGAAAATGGGTGGCCTTTGTCAAGGCGAAGAATCCGCATGAGATCTCGACAGACTTCTTCTTATCTTTCTTCATCCACCTCCATGGTCAAGGATTGCCAGCTAACATGATTTCAGCGTGTAAGTCTGCTTTGACAAGACCCATTCTATATGCCTTCCAGGTCGACCTAGGTAACGAGTTCTTTAATAAAGTTCCGAAAGCCTGCGCTAGGCTCAGACCTTCAGCACCTCCAAAGGCCATTTCATGGTCTTTAGACAAAGTTCTTCATTTCGCTTCTCTGCTGTGCAATGAAGAATGTGCGTTAAAGGATTTGACACAAAAAGTTATTTTCCTATTTGCACTCGCGTCCGGGGGCAGGGTTAGTGAGATTGTAGCCCTCTCGAGAGAGGCAGGTCGTGTTCAGTTCCTGGATGGGGGAGAACTGAACCTGTTTCCGGATCCTACGTTTCTCGCCAAGAATGAGTTACCCACCAACAGGTGGGGTCCCTGGAGAATCTGCCCTCTGAAAGAAGATGCATCTCTATGTCCAGTAGAATGCCTAAAGGTCTATCTTCATAGAACTTCAGACTTCAAGGGTTGTCAACTATTCAGGGGAGAGACATCAGGCTCAAATTTATCTCTGAATCATCTCAAAGTGAAAATCACATATTTTATTCGCAGAGCGGATCCTGACAGTACACCCGAAGGTCACGATCCGAGGAAAGTTGCCTCATCCTTAAATTTCTTTAATTGTATGGATTTTGAACATCTCCGTTCATACACTGGCTGGAAGTCTTCCAGAGTGTTCTTTCGCCACTATGCGAAGTAAGTAGAGGAACTAAAGAGATCTGTGATAGCAGTGGGTCGCGTCGTTAACCCTACTGTTTAACTCTGCGAGGAACAGTGGTTTTAATTGGGACGATTAATTCCAGGGTGAGTGTGTAGTTACATACCGTACTACAAACTAAGTGAGGGCACTGAGTTGCCCATGTAGACTGTTCCATTTCCAAAGGTGAACCTAGCATAAGGGCAGACATGTGTGCCGAGCGTTTCTAACGCTAATGTGATTGATTTGTAATACAGACTTTTATGACTTTGATACCTCGGTATCTTAAAAGTGGCATTTAATGTGTTTTCTTTCAGATAAACAGTTCTGTTTACTATCATACTTATGCTTAAAGTTTTGGGTTATCCT
>NC_090760.1:61323897-61326397 GCF_036898095.1 Palaemon carinicauda | reverse complement strand
AATCTGAACAATAACGATATGCATGATTGGTACAATTACGCATTTATACAAAAACAAACGTACAAACACAGCCATACGCAATAACAGCTGTGTACAGTTATAGATTACACAAGTTGACGCATGGTGACCTTTATCAAGTAAGGAAATAAAAAGTTAATACTTTCGTCTCATTGACGTCGACCAACTCACAGTGAAATAGAACCAGATTCATCTTTTGCATCTTTCCATCCTTTGGATAAAAAAAACATGGGATGCTCCTGAGGTAAATATCTTTGTTCTCTCAGTGAGGTATGTTTCAATAAAAGAGGATTATAAAATGTCAAATGAAAACAAACTACGACTAATGTTTGTATTTCTCCGTCTGTTACAGGTAAAGTCTTTATCCTTCAAGGAATTGTTGAAAAACATCTTTAAACCTGCATTTTAATGATGGAAGGTACTTACTTATCTTATGCCTCACGGCGTTTGTCCAAAAACAAATGAATTACACTCTGAAGATGAGATATTGTATCCTATATTATATCATCATCAGGTATTAGGCTATTCTTAATCATGATATTTTAGTGTGCTATTATACTTAAAAGATTCCCTTGTATTATAAAATAGGGAATAAAATTTGAATAGACACTTCTGAAACTGAATATTATTATTATTATTATTATTATTATTATTATTATTATTATTATTATTATTATTATTATTATTATTATTATTATTATTAGCTAAGCTACAATCCTATTTGGAAAAGCAGGATGCTATGAGCCCAAGGGCTCCAACAGGAAATAGTAACCCAGTGAGGAAAGAAAAGAAAGAAAGATAAAATATTTTCATGAACAACAACACCACCAAAACAGATATTTCCTATATAAACTATAAAAAATTTAACATAACAAGAGGAAGAGAAATAAGACAGAATAGTTTCCCCGAGTGTACTCTCAAGCAAGAGAACTCTAACGCAACACAGCTGAAAACCATGGTACAGATGCTATGGCACTACCGAAGACTAGAGAACAATAGTTTGATTTTGAAGTATCCTTCTCCTAGAAGAGCTGCTTACCGTAGCTAAAGAGTCTCTTCTACCATTACCAAGAGGAAAGTAGTCACTGAACAATTACAGTGCAGTAGTTAGCCCCTTGGATGGAGAGGAATTGTTTGGTAATGTCAGTGTTATCAGGTGTATGAGGACAGAGGAGAATTTGTAAGGAATAGACCAGACTATTTGGTGTATATGTAGGCAAAGAAAAAATGAACCGTAACCAGAGAGAAGGGTGCAATGTAGTGCTGTCTGGCCAGTCAAAGGACCCCATAACTCTCCAGCGGTAGTATCTCAATGGGTGGCTGTTGTCCTATGTATTGAAATATTTTTCTTTAACTTGCTGTTGCAGAATGATTTCTGGGTTTTATTCATAAATTTGCCAGAAAAAAAGATTTATCAGATCATAGATAATTTGCAATTTCTTCAATATATATACAATCGTCTGAAATGTACTCTGGAGTAAAGGAAAAGAGGAAAATACAGATTCTCTATATTATTTTGATGGGCATGGATAGAAAAATTGGTATGGTAACTTTTCGAAAGGTTTCTGATGTAGAAAATTTTATTTGGCTGGGCTATCTAATAGTCAAAATGCAAAAGAAAGGGATACTGTTGTTTTCTTCTTTTTTTCTTGACCCTTTATATAGAATTGGATGAATGAATTTGCATTATATAGCCGGGTGCTGGGACCTAGGAGGTCATTCAGAACCCAAGTGCAGCCTGGGAGAGTTCAATAGTTACGCTATGAAGTAAAAGGTTGAATAGGCTGGACAGCAAGAATGAAATGAAGTTGGAATAGAGATTCAGTAAAATGATATAATGAAAGTGAAGCTTTGGGCTGAAGGAAGGCTGCAAAGACATTTATGTAATACCTACAGTGCACCGTGCGAAGTACAAAGACGGCACTAACCCCCTACTTGGGGACCCTTAAAATAGTAATGCAAGAAACCCTTTGAGAATTCCAATCTGAGAGGACTAAACTCGCATGTTCTCTTCAGTCTTACAATCTCTATATGTACATATTTGGCAGAAGAATGAAGGATGGATTACCCTAACCCTCGATATATATACAGTGTATATATATATATATATATATATATATATATATATATATATATATATATATATATATATATATATATATATATATATATATTGTAGAGAGAGAGAGAGAGAGAGAGAGAGAGAGAGAGAGAGAGAGAGAGAGAGAGAGAGAGAAGAGAGAACCTTGTTGAGGATCATCACTTCGAGATATCAATGAATCCAAATGACTCAAAATGAAAGGACAAAAGCATAGACAGACATCCGTGTGATTACAAAGAAGGGGCCGGGTGTTAGGGAAGAGGGAGGGGAGACAGATGCGGGGAGGTGTGGATATTCGAATTGGGATGTGAGAAGGATAACTGGAGCAGACAAGTTTCAGAGGTCTAGGGATCAAAAGGATTACAGTAGGAAGGATTAAAA
>NC_090760.1:61313897-61316397 GCF_036898095.1 Palaemon carinicauda | reverse complement strand
AAATAGAAGAGTAGACACTATGAAGTTTCACAGAGCTTTAACACACAGGCAAGGGATACTTTGAGGGAAATCATCATCATGGAAATCAGAGACAAATCAGATGATGCTCTCCTCCCTGTAACCCACTAACAATACAGAGTATGAAGAGACCGAGTGACTCCAGTCCCATATTGTAGAAATGAAGTGTTTCGTTGATTAAAAATTAATCAATCAGGCAATAAGCTCCAGTTTCACAAAGAAAACCATGGAGACAGAATTTTGCATCTTTCATTCTAATCCATAACAAGTGGATAACAGTTGTAAATGCAAGAGGGTTTGCTATCACATTTTGATGTGAATGTAAGCTTTCATCTTTAGCTTTCCTCATTTATGGGCCGAGTCTAAAAGCTGTTAGGAGGGAATAGAATCTAAATGAATCCAAACATAAAAGGTGTAGAGATTTTTCGCTATTCAATGTCTCCAGATGAGTTGAGGAGGTTCCTTATTCATGTTATTGCTGAAATTCCTGAGATAAGAGAAGCCTCAGTGACTGGCTCTTATGATTGGTTAAGATTTGATGTTTTAATTTAGGTTGCATAACGGAAGGTTTCAAATAATTTTCTTATTACTTGATAGATTATAAGATACCGACTGTCTCTTTCGCACACTGTTAGTATACATGTAGATCTGTAGAATATTAATACTGAATTTTGTACAATAGTAATGCCCCTTTTTTTAGGATGAAATATAGGTAAACGCAATAATTGTCTATACTTATTGTTTATTGATTACCAAGATCAGGCCGAACTCACTCCCAAGCTCTTTGTAGAATTTTAACTTTTTGAAGTTCCACATGACCCCGATGGACTTATATTATAGCCTGCCAGGTCGCACATTGTCTAGCCACTTATAACGTGTGCTTGGCAAGCATAAAAAACTCTCTTACTTCTTTATTTAATAAAAGGTAATACCCATGCAGCTCCTTATCCCACATTTGCCAGTAATATCTAAGACGACAATTTACTTTTTTTTTATGCATCTGCTGGCACAAAGTCAATATTTGAAGAAATTTCTCTTAATATCCTTTACGATAAGAGCCTGAAATGAACTTCAGCTTCTTTATCAACTGCTCTAAATTGGATTCTACCAAGGCTATAGAAAGACTGAGATGAGATTCTTGTGAGAAATTAATTGCAGATACTCAAACCACCAAAATGAGTCCCGATTTCAAGATGTTCTTTGGCAATAAGCAGGATAAAAATATCAGCTGCTTCTTATTTCTTTTGAGAGTAAGCAAGAAACGTAACTGTGGTAGATGTCAGAGTATATCAATTGGTAAAGAGTGATGCAGGAAAATTTCATTCAGTCTAATGAAAAGCAACAACAGAAAATCATAGACAAGACTTATCATTGAAGCAGTTCCGGTCTTGTTAACATATTATACTCAAAAGATAAATCTCTAAAGTATTGCGAAGGGGACTTGATATCGTCTTTTATAACTTAAGGGCACATTATTCTATACTGCACTATTTATGAGTTATGTCTACCATGGCCAAATATAATAAAAGGAATAATACCAGGAAATGGAAGGGGAGCTATACAATGGTCTTCGAATTCTTTTGTGTCACTTCCGCCTCCTGCAATAAAAAGGAAGTGTATATCTCCCCAGCTTCTTCCTCTGAATTGTCAATAGGATTTGCAAGAATAGACGGACATTTTCGAGACTGCTTTTTAGAACGGTTCAACAGAATCTAGCTTGAAAGAGTCTAAAGGGTATCCTTTTATATAAAAGAGAATTCTCTGAATTCTTAAAGAAAGTCTTGATGGAATTGTAATAAGATGAAAGATACTGAGATTTATTAAACATAAATTTATCATCTAAGACTTTGGGCATTCGAAACTCCACATTTATTTGAATTTCTTCGTATAGTGCTTTTAAATACGTGAAATGTAAACTTTATTCATCATTACGGTAATACAAAATGAATGCAAAGATACAATATATGCACACACGCACACACACACACACACACACACACACACACACATATATATATATATATATATATATATATATATATATATATATATATATATATATATATATATTTTTTTTTTTTTTTTTTTTTTAATTGGCCAAGGATTCGAACCCAGTCCAAGTCAAAACTGACTTTACAGTCACTCAGTCTTTTTACCACTAGACCACAAAGAGAGATGGAAGTTGATTACAGCTTTTCCATACATATTCATGTCGAGTTCAGGTTTTGTACTTAACCAACCAACACCCACCATTGTAGCCTGTTGGGGAATTTATAATACTTAGCTGTAAAGGTTATAAATCTTCGTAGTCTGGTTGATTACCTTGCCTTCCATTTAAAGAGATTAAGGATCAATCGTAATGGTAGGTTGAAATTTGTATATGTCCGAGGTTTTTATCGTGTAGTAGACTAGAAACGGCTGATGATCATGATTATATATTACATATATGTACTCACACACACAAACACACACGCATATATAT
>NC_090760.1:61271397-61301397 GCF_036898095.1 Palaemon carinicauda | reverse complement strand
TGACAACTTTCCTATCACCAAGGGTAAAAGAGACTCTTTAGCTATGGTCAGCAGCTCTTCTAGGAGACGGACACTCTAAAAATCAAACCATTGTTCTCTATTCTTGGGTAGTGCCATAGCCTCTGTACCATGGTCTTCAACTGTCGTGGGTTAGAGTTGTCTTGCTTGAGGGTACACTCGGGCACAATATTCTATATCATTTTTCTTCCTCTTGTTATGTTAAAGTTTACATAGTTTATATAGAGTTTATATAGAAGATATGTATTTTAATGGTATTGTTCTTAAAATATATTTTCTTTGTTTCCTTTCCTAACGGCTATTTTCTCTGTTGGAGCCCCTGGGCTTATGGCATCCTGCTTTTCCCACTAGAGTCGTAGCTTAGCAAGTAATAATATTAATAATAATAATGATAATAATAATAATAATAATAATAATAATAATAATAATAATATACATGCATATATATAAATATATTTGTATATATACATATGTATAGATATGTATATATATATATATATATATATATATATATATATATATATATATATATATATATGTATATATATATGTATATAAATATATATATATATATATATATTTATATATACATATAAATGTATATATACATATGGATAAATATATATATATATATATATATATATATATATATATATATATATATATATATATATATATGTGTGTGTGTGTGTGCATATATAAATATATATATATATATATATATATATATATATATATATATATATATATATATGAATATATATATATATATATATATATATATATAAATATATATATATACATATATATATATATATATATATATATATACATATATATATATATATATATATATATATATATATATATATATATATATATATATATATATGTATATATATATATATATATATATATATATATATATATATATATATATATATATATATATAAATATATATATATATATATATATATATATATATATATATATATATATATATATATATACAGTATATATATATATATATATATATATATATATATATATATATATATATATATATATATATATATATATATATATACTGTATACGTGTGTATGTGTCTATGTTTGTGTGTTTTCGCGTGTCCGAAACGTTATAATCGTATTTAAAAAAGCTTAATTCATGATTCTAAAACACTAGACTAGTTTAGCTATTACTGTTTTGCTTCGCGCCCCACCAAGTTCTGAATCAAATTTAAAAGTATTTTGTAAACAGTTTTCCATTAATTAATATTTTCACAGGATTACTACTGGGAAATTATTACTAATGAATTTAATGTTAATGTGAATTTGAGTTTGGGGGTGAAGGGCTGATGTTATTCGTCTTTTATGTTTTAGTATAATTTTCGTATTTCTATACAAATTGTGTCTGTGACAAATATTACTCAATGGATATGAATATCGTTATAAAAACATAGATTATATATTAAAATGAACTCTTAAAAGCATCCTTATTTTCAAGAAAGTAATTAGCTCTATAATTTGCTCAAGTATTGTGTAATTTTGTTGGTTCGATCACACGCTTGAGCTACAAAGTATTAGAATTGTGGCTTCATTTTTTTTATACCGACTCCTTATTACACATAGGAAGGAGTTTTAATGTATAGGTTATGAATTTCTTTATTGTGTAGAATTTGTTACAGCGTTGGTATTCATAGGCAAGTCTCTTCGACGGGCTGCCAACGCAAGAGCTCGTGTTCAGTCTATGCAGACTGACAATCTACAAGTAAGCAAGCATAGGCAAGTCTCAACTATTTATTATTAGTCTATGGTGGCGGTAGGTGGATAATTTAAGAACCTGATAATGTAATAATAATGGAATAAAACCTTTAAACACATCTAGAGGCACTCAGCATCACACTAATCTCTTCTTATCTCCCGCTATGGCCTCAGCTTCTAGCTGGCTTGAGGGCACAATCACACACACTATTCTATATATTTCCCTATTTCCTTTCCTCACTGGGCTATTTTCCCTGCTGGATTCCTTAGCCTTATAGAACCCATCTTTTCCATCTAAGGTTGTAGCTTAGATAATAATAATAATAATAATAATAAAATAATAATAATAATAATAATAATAATAATAATAATAATAATAATAATAATAATAATAATAATAATAATAATAATAATAGGGTACACTAAGGAAATAAAAAATTGAATAGCGTAAATTAATGGAATCAAACAGTGATCCCATACCCCTATGTGTAAACGTCTAGACTGAAGAAAGTATTGATAATTGAAATGGTTTTCCCGAGCGTAAAGACTGAAGTTTAGATCTGAAACGTTGTCAAAAGTTCCAGTTTAATCTGTTTTCTAAAATATTGTTTCTTCGGGAAATTTCCCTTTCATCATTTTCCAACAGTTGCTACTCCTATGATGTCCATCGAATCTTTCATTTTGAAATAGGTTTTTTTTCTTTTTTTTTTTGTGATTTTCCCATTTTTAATACGTTTAAGTACAGCGTAAGTATTCAGTTTCATATCAACATCATGATTAACATTGTTCTTTACAAAATTAAGTTTACAATGAGAAACAAATGAAACTATTGCAATGACCATAAGTAGCTGGTGTGACTTCCCAAGGACACGATTTGGGACTTCACTGATTCTTAAGAAATTGATAATGCACGATACTCGTTTAAAAGGTCTTCATTTTCCCCCTAATCTGTCTGTATGTCTGTCTGGCCGTCTCGTTCATCATATTTTCGCATAAACGCATAACGTTCGTAACCATAATTATAATCATGCTAGATCTCATAGGATTTTTTTTCCAGACTTCTATTATTGCAGACGAGAGCTGATTATTTACATAACCCTATAAGTAATTGCCTTCTTCAATTGGTAATAAAGCTTGAAATGTGTAGGTTGATAAACATCCTTTTCAATATATTTCACAAGGTCCGTTCGCTGTTCAAGGAATAGGAAGGCTGTCCCTTTGCTTCCATCAGGGAACAGAAATTAACACATTGTTCTTTTCACTTATAGTGTTTATTAGTGTCTCCTTGATAGGAAATAAATAAAGAGAGGTTTAGATATGAGCAGATCTGCAAGAATGTTATGCATATCGTTACCATGGGTGTGTGACGATCTCTCTCTCTCTCTCTCTCTCTCTCTCTCTCTCTCTCTCTCTCTCTCTCTCTCTCTCTCTCTCTCCTGACCTACATGTCGAACAGCCATCTGGGTTGCGAAGCAAATCCTTTTCTCTTCGTGACCCTCGACGTCCGAGTACTGGTAACAGAGGTGAAATTATTTCATCCCAAAATTGTAAAACTGTTGAACATACCTTCAAGTTCAATTTAGGATTTTCGGTGATCAGTCTATTCTGAAGAAGTGTTTTAAATTTGTTTTGATTCTTTCATTCTGCAGTGTTTCGATTATTGTTTTCCCGTCTGGTCTTTAGCTGCTGAATCTCATCTTATTTTTGTGGGACAAAAACTTGCTGTCTAGATATCAATTTCTGGCTCTATCGGTCAGTTGGTTTTTTAAGCACATTGCATAAGGTTTTTATTCTTTTTTATAATTCTGACCATCCTTTGTATTCTGATCTTTCCACGACTGTACTAGAGATGATGTTAATTCGAGCAATCTTGCTTTTTTCTTCAAAAGACTCAACACTACACTGTATTTTATAAGTTTTATTCCAGCTGTAACCAGATTGTGTAATTATCTTCCCAATCAGGCAATTGAATCGGGGGATATTCAGAAGTTCAAACTTGCACCGAATGTTTCTGTTTGAACCGTTTCACATGAATCTCTTTTCATAGTCTATATAGGAGGTATCTATTTTAACGTTTTTACTAATCTTATATTATTTACTTTTACTTCTCATATATTTTTTTATTTCCTTATTTCTTTTTCTCACTGGGCTATATTCCGTGTTGGAGCCCTTGGGCTTGTAGTATCATTGTTTTTCAACTATGGTTGTAACTTAAATAATAATAATAATAATAATAATAATAATAATAATAATAATAATAATAATAATAATAATAATATTAAAAATAATAATAATAATAATAAAAATAGAAATTTTTTTTGAGCTGATAAGGCCATAATACCACATTTGAGTACTAGGTTTCTGGTCAATAATTCTATTGGTGTTTATTGTTGCATATTATTATTCATTTACTCACTAATACAAGTTCTTCATATTTCTTATTAATTACAATTTTCATTTGATTTATTTATTTTTCAATGCTAAACTTTGTTCTTTCCTAAAGAATCTTTCAAAGTAAAGTGATGTCTTAAGATGATTTGGTTCATTTTTCTATTATTATTATTATTATTATTATTATTATTATTATTATTATTATTATTATTATTATTATTATTATTATTATTCTATTATTATTATTATTATTATTATTATTATTATTATTATTATTATTATTATTATTATTATTATTATTATTACTTGCTAAGCTACAACCATAGTTGGAAAAGCAGAATGCTATAAGCCCAAGAGCCTCAACAGGGAAAATAGCCAAGTGAGGAAAGGAAAACAGGAAAAATTAAATATTTTAAGAACAGTAACATCATCAAAATAAATATTTCATGAATAAAATATAAAATCTTTAACAAAACAAGTGGAAGAGAAATAAGATAGAATAGTGTGCCCGAGTATACCCCCAAGCAAGAGAACTCTAATCCAAGACAATGGAAGGCCAGGGTACAAAGGCTATGGCCCTACCCAAGACTAGAGAACATTGGTTTTATTTTGTAGAGTCCTTCTCTGAAAAGAGCTGTTTATCATAGATAAAGTCTCTTTTACCCTTACCAAGAGGAAAATGGCCACTGAACAATTACAATTCAGTAGTTGACCTCTAGAGAGAAGAAAAATTGTTTGGTATTCTCAGGGTTGTTAAGTGTATGAGGACAGAGGAGAATAAGTAAAGAATAGGCCAGGCTATACAGTGTATGTGTAGGCAAGGGGAAAATAACCGTAACTAGAGAGAAGGATCCAATGTAGTACTGTCTGGCCAGTCAAAGGACTCCAAACTCTCTAGCGGAAGATGGAGCATTTTGGCATGTTCATTAAAACCCACTGCCTCTGTTTGCCTAGCTAATAAATTATGAACTCGGTGATTAGTCAAATGTTGTGGTAACGGCAAAAGAGTTGGAATTTCATACAAAAAATTATATATGTTGAACCCTAAGCTCAACATTTTATATTCTAACCCATTTCCACTATTTCTAGGTTAAATAGGTTAGTGTAATTGCATATTGGTTTATATCACTTATCTCTTATAAATTTGTGGCAGTCAAGCTGAGAGAGAGAGAGAGAGAGAGAGAGAGAGAGAGAGAGAGAGAGAGAGAGAGAGAGAGAGAGAGATAATTTCATATGCAAATGCTTATATGTATAACAATTCTCAACTACTCTATTTTCTTTGATGCAAAAACACATCAAATAATTGCCAACACAAACAAATCTCAATTGGTATAAGAAAAATTATTTTTTTAATAGTTCTGAAAATCCTTAATCTTGAGATATCATTTTGTCTGAAACAGTAAGATGTGTATAATTAGCTTTTTGTCTCTCTTAGTTGAGAATTGAATAAGTCCAAACTCCACTTAAATGTAATATATTATGCATAAAACAGATTTTGAGCGAAGCGAAAAACGGATTTTGAGCGAAGCGAAAAATCTATTTTTGGGTGAGATGGCCATGTCGTCCTGATGGAAGTTCCTATAGGGTAGCTTCCTAGGGTATATTACAACTACGGCGATATTCCCAGAGAATTTACCTTAAGGTACCAGAATTCTAACTCCTGGAGCGAATATCCCTCATGAAAGGGATATCGCGACATATCAGAGGACGTATTCTTGACACGCCACATGGCAATCTGCACCCCAAACAGAGATTACGTATCGAGGGGTCAATTGGCAAGAAACGAAATCGGGAAAGAAAAAGGGGGAGCCGCTCCCAAGGCTCCCTATTCTCCAGTTTCGTAAGCGTACCTGGCGCCAATCCTGGCGCCAATCCTGGCGCCATCTGTATTCCTTGTAGCGTACACGAGGTGCTACAGATACTGTATGTAGGGAGGGGTCCTACAGCCCTTTCATAGAGAGGGAAGGGCGGGTCCATCAGGACGACATGGCCATCTCACCCAAAAATAAATTTTTTGCTTCGCTCAAAATCTGTTTTTTGGGCTCAAGCCATGTCGTCCTGATGGAAGTATACCAGAGCATTACTGTATCTGTGGATTCTCAGAACGTGCCGTACACCCCAGAGGTAATTTTTCCCCGGTCGACTAGACCTAGAGACCTAAGATGTTACCGTTATACATCTTTTCAACTAACTATAAACCATGTTAGAGCTTCCTGCCTCCTACAGGGAAGAGTCCTACTAGACTCTGGAAAAGTCTCGAAGAGTACATATACCTATGTATGAATACCAGGTAAGCTAATATAGTGGTCTCACCCTATATTAAGTAAAGCATAGTTTGTAAAGAACCACTGCGTCAATATGAAATATCGACCAGTTCTCCGCATAATACTTGTATTGGACAAAGGTTTATATCCGCATAGGAGGAAACTTGTAAAACCGCCACCGTCCCCTTATGGGACGGAGTCCTCCCGTTAAGGGAAAACATAAACCAATGCAACATAGCTTGCATAAAGGAACAATTCTATTAGAATTATCCCAGATAAAGTACATAGAATGAATGCTCAATTATACCAATAAATTGACACAGGTGAAGGAGACGCAAGGTTCTCAAGAACAAGTTTATTGACAGACAATAAATAGACAGGTTAACAACAATTATATATATATATATATATATATATATATATATATATATATATATATATATATATATATATATATATATATATATATATATATATATATATATATATATATATATATATATATATATATGTATATATATATATATATATATATATGAGAAGAGGATAACCCAAAACTATAAGCATAAGTATGATAGTAAACAGAACTTGTTTATCTGAAAGAAAAAACATTAATGCCACTTTTAAGATACCGAGGTATTGGACAAAGGTTTATATCCGCATAGGAGGAAACTTGTAAAACCGCCACCGTCCCCTTATGGGACGGAGTCCTCCCGTTAAGGGAAAGCATAAACCAATGCAACATAGCTTGCATAAAGGAACAATTCTATTAGAATTATCCCAGATAAAGTACATAGAATGAATGCTCAATTATACCAATAAATTGACACAGGTGAAGGAGACGCAAGGTTCTCAAGAACAAGTTTATTGACAGACAATAAATAGACAGGTTAACAACAATTATATATATATATATATATATATATATATATATATATATATATATATATATATATATATATATATATATATATATATATATATGAGAAGAGGATAACCCAAAACTATAAGCATAAGTATGATAGTAAACAGAACTTGTTTATCTGAAAGAAAAAACATTAATGCCACTTTTAAGATACCGAGGTATCAAAGTCATAAAAGTCTGTATTAAAAACAATCCCATTAGCGTTAGAAACGCTCGGCACACATGTCTGCACTTATGCTAGGTTCACCTTTGGAATTGGAACAGTCTACGTGGGCCACTCAGTGTCCTCACTTAGTTCGTAGTACAGTATGTAACTACACACTCACCCTGGAATTAATCGTCCCAATTAAAACCACTGTTCCTCGCAGAGTTAAACAGTAGGGTTAACGACGCGACCCACTGCTACCACAGATCTCTTCAGTTCCTCTACTTGCTTCGCATAGTGGCGAAAGAACACTCTAGAAGACTTCCAGCCAGTGTATGAACGGAGATGTTCAAAATCTATACAATTAAAGAAATTTAAGGATGAGGCAACTTTCCTCGGATCGTGACCTGCAGGTGTACTGTCAGGATCCGCTCTGCGAATAAAATATGTGATTTTCGCTCTGAGTTGATTCAGAGATAAATTTGAGCCTGATGTTTCTCCCCTGAATAGTTGACCACCCTTGAAGTCTGAAGTTCTATGAAGATAGACCTTTAGGCATTCTACTGGACATAGAGATGCATCTTCTTTCAGAGGGCAGATTCTCCAGGGACCCCACCTGTTGGTGGGTAACCCATTCTTGGCGAGAAACGTAGGATCAGGAAACAGGTTCAGTTCTCCCCCATCCAGGAACTGAACACGACCTGCCTCTCTCGAGATGGCTACAATCTCACTAACCCTGGCCCCGGAGTGCAAATAAGAAAATAACTTTTTGTGTCAAATCCTTTAACGCACACTCCTCATTGCTCAACAGAGAAGCGAAATGAAGAACTTTGTCTAAAGACCATGAAATGGGCTTTGGAGGTGCTGAAGGTCTGAGCCTAGCGCAGGCTTTCGGAACTTTATTAAAGATCTCGTTACCTAGGTCGACCTGGAAGGCATATAGAATGGGTCTTGTCAAAGCAGACTTACACGCCGAAATCGTGTTAGCTGCCAACCCTTGACCATGGAGGTGGATGAAGAAAGATAAGCAGAAGTCTGTCGAGATCTCCTGCGGATTCTTCGCCTTGACAAAGGCCACCCATTTTCTCCAAGATGACTCATATTGCCTTCTAGTAGATTTGCACTTATATTCCTCTAGGAAGTCTATGCTGGCTTTCGAAATCCCGAAACGCTTTCTCACCGCTAGGGAGAGAAAATCATGAGCTGCAGGGTCCGGGTTTTCTGTAATGAAGCGCAGACAATCGACTTCTGGACTCGCTGGGTCAGAACTGGATCTGGTAGCGGTACAAACTTCAGCCGCAGTTCCAATGCCAGGGTGAACCACACACTGTTCGGCCACTTGTGGGCCACTATTGCCGCTACCCCCTTGAAGGATCTCAGTTTGTTGAGGACCCTCAACAGAAGGTTGTGAGGAGGGAACAGATAAATCCTGGACCATCTGTTCCAATCGAGGGACTTCGCGTCCACTGCTTCCGCTAAGGGGTCCTCGTACGGGGACACGTACAGGGGCAACTTCTTGTTGTCTTTCGTCGCAAAGAGGTCTATCTGCAGTTCTGGGACTTGATTCAGAATGAAGGAGAATGATCCTGCGTCTAAGGACCATTCCGACTCTATCGGTGTGAACCTGGATAGAGCGTCCGCTGTCACATTGCGGACTCCTTGAAGGTGAACTGCCGACAGGTACCACTTCTTCTTTTCCGCCAATCGGAAGATGGCCAACATCACCTGGTTGAGAGGTGGTGACCTCGATCCTTGTCGATTCAAGCATCTCACAACTACCTCGCTGTCCATCACCAACCTTATGTGGATCGAGTGACGCGGGGAGACTTTCTTTAAGGTAAGGAGCACTGCCATAGCTTCTAGAAAGTTTATGTGAAAGGTCTTGAATAGCTTGGACCAAGTCCCCTGGACTTTTTTCCGATGAGAGTGACCTCCCCATCCCTCCTTCGAGGTGTCTGAGTGAATCGTCACCGACGGGGGAGGTGGCTGAAGAAAAACCGACTTCTTTAGATGTCTGGCTTGGGACCAAGGCCTGAGAAGAGTACGTAGCCGAAGCGGAACTGGTCTTCTCAGATCTCTTCGCGCGTTTGATGCATAACTCCGGTTGCATCCTTTAGCTGTGCTCTTAGAGATGGGTCTGTCACCGAAGCAAACTGGAGAGAGCCCAGTACCCTCTCCTGTTCGCGTCTTGATATCCTTTCGGAATCTAGAAGTCTCTTGACAGAACCCGCTATCTCCTTCCTTTTCTTCGCCAGGATAGAGAAACGGTGTGACATTAGGTCCCAGTGGATTCCAAGCCACTGGAAGTTTTAAGATGGAGAAAGTCGAGACTTTTTTCTGTTGATCTTGAAGCCTAGATACTCTAGGAACTGGATCACTTGACTGGAAGCTTGCAAGCATTCTGTCTCGGATGCTGCCCACACCAGCCAGTCGTCCAGGTAGGCTACTACCTGAATTCCCTTTAGGCGTAATTGTTTGAGAGCTACGCTCGCAAGCTTCGTGAAAATCCTTGGGGCTATATTTAGCCCGAATGGCATGGCTCTGAAGGCGTATAGTCTTCGTTGTAGCCTGAACCCTAGGTAGGGGGAGAGTCGACGGTTGATTGGAACGTGCCAATAGGCGTCTGACAAGTCTATAGAGACGGAATATGCCCTCTTGGGCAGTAAGGTCCTTATGTGTTGCAGTGTTAGCATCTTGAATTTGCAATTCACTATGATCTTGATGAGTGGCAACAAGTCCAGAATGACTCTGAGCTTTTCCGAGTCTTTTTTGGGAACACAAAACAGCCTCTCTTGGAATTTGATGGACTTCACCCTTCGGATCACTTTTTTCTCCAACAGTTCTTGAACGTACTCCTCCAGAATGGGGGTGGAGTGTTGGAAAAACCGAGGGCACGGGGGTGGAGTGCTGTACCAGCTCCAGCCCAGTCCGTTCTTGAGTAGGCTGTGGGCCCAGGGATCGAAGGTCCACCGATCCCGAAAATTCTGAAGTCTCCCTCCTACCGGCATCATCTCACTTGGACTACCGTTCTGAGGTCTTGCCTCCCTGACCGCGACCACCTCTGAATCCCCTTCCCCTTGAGGGGCGCCTAGACGAGCCTCTGGCTGCTCCTCTAGGCTTGGCTCGAAAGGAAGTAGACTGCCTTTCGAACGTTGTGGTGAATGCCGTGGACTGTGTCGACACAGCCTGGGGTACCCACTGGAATGTGGTCGGGGTTTGTGACACCATCTGGGGCACTGAAGGCAATGGCAATTGCAGTTGCTGTTGCCTGACTAAGAGGCTTGGCTGGCCGAGATGGTAGCCTAGTCCTCATAGTCTTCCTCTTTGGTTGAGGACCCTCATCCGGGGAAGACTTTCTTTTGATAGCCAGGCCCCACTTCTGGAGAAGGTTTCTATTCTCCGAGGCGGCCTTATCAACAACTTCTTTGACCAATTCAGTAGGGAAAAGGTCTTTGCCCCAAATGTTGGAGGAGATTAGTTTCCTTGGCTCGTGCCTCACCGTAGCCGAGGTGAACACGAACTCCCTACAAGCTCTCCTCGCCTTGACGAAGCCATAAAGATCCTTCGTCACTGTGGCCAGATGAGTCTTGGCCACTACCATGAACATTTCATGGACCTTGGGGTCACTTGCCATCGTCTCAAGAGTATTCTGAAGAGACATTGAGGCAGCCAGTCTTTCTTTTGTCTCGAGCTCTATCCGCAAAAGAAAGTCAGACAGCTTAGGGAGGTCCTCGCCGAACTGACGTCCGGCGATATCAGTCTCCAACTTCCCAACTGAGAAGGTAAGATGGACGTCCTTCCAGTCTTTGTGGTCCATAGGCAGGGCCAGCGACAAGGGTTTACACTCCTCCAGGGAGGGGCAAGGCTTGCCGGCCTCGACTGCTTTTAGAACAGCCTCAAACCCTTTCTGTAAAAAGGGGAAGGCTCTAGTAGGAGAGGACACAAAGGAAGGGAGCTTCTTACTCAATGCAGCTACCTTTGAGTTCGAGAAGCCCCTCTCTTTCATCGAGGATGAAAGCAAAGCTTGAGCCTTAGCATGGTCCATCACTATGACCTCCTTCGGCTCTGTCTCCTCCTTTGAAGCTGGTTCCTTCCTCAGCCGGACATAACAGTCCGGATATGACCTCTTGCTGGGCCAGAATTCCACCTCCTCTAGGGGAACTGAGCCCAACTTGTCCGAGATGACGATCTTTCCAGTCGTCATCGGCATGTGCTCAGCATACCTCCATGGGTTAGCATCTGAGCACAAGGGAAGGTCTTTCACATTGAGCCTTTTCTGGGGCCCATGTGATGCTGCAAGTCTCTGCATCTGCAGTTCCATTGCAGCCGCCTTCTCCTGATTCTCCTTCTGCATTTGTTGGATCATTCCAACAATGGAGGAGAGGGCCTGTCCCAGCTCTACTGGGAGAGCGGCCGATGTTGAGGGAATAGGCTCCGGGATCTGAACCGGAGTACCCGACATCTCGTCGACCTCTTCCTCTACAACGTCTGGGGCTTGAACTTCATCTTGGGCTTCTGTCAGGAGGTCTTTCTCCAGACGCTCGTCCACGTCAGACATCCTGTCATCCAACTGGATGTCTTGCATAGCGACCGCGACTTCAGCATCCACCTGGATCTGAACTTGAGGGATCTCCTCTTGAGGCTGGGGAATCACTGCATCAGCTGATGCCCTAGGGAAAAGATACGCCCTCATCTTCTCACTTGGAAGATAAGGTCCAGGGGTGTTCTTCTGGAAGCCCCTTACCCAGATACGGAGCTTCTCCCTTGCTATATCCCTTGATTCCGCCGTCCTAGGGGAATCAAAGGCCTCAATAATCAGGTTAGTGCACGCGGTACATACCTGAGGGTCCCAATACTGGAGATCACCCTTGGAGACAGCGCATGCTGCGTGCCTCCTACAAAACTCATGTCCGCAGAGGTTCTTACTGCGGACGTTGCAGAAAACACTTCCGCACTTCGGAGGGTCCTCCTGTAAAGAGAAGAAATTTCCATGAGTATCAAGTGAACTATGTATCACTGGATATGCATAGTTTAGCATAACAATTTAGAAAGGAAAGACACACACGTGTGTTTCCTTCACAACCAATTGTTGCAGCCTTCCAGATAATAAAATCGTATGGTTAATCTCTTCTAGAATAACCAATGAAAAGTTTCCAGAGGAAACAGGTGTAGCTCACACCTAAGCAATGATTTTAAAATCCTGGATAATAGACAAGAAAGAACTCACTTTCTTATCTGTAAGGCAACAGCGAAGGGCTGTGCAAGACAACACAAAAGTGTTAGAACACACAGTGCTGTACCAAAACTTATACTATAGTTTTCCTCTTTCAGTATATGTTATACTGAAGAATACTGGTACAGTATAGAGGCAAGTGCCGGCACACACCATAACTAGCTTTAAAGTATACTACTTAACAGCTATAAGGCGGCAGAACGCTGGTTCAAATGCATGTGCCGGCCAGCAGTAACTGCCGGCCGGCAACAGCCCATAACGGCTACACAAGGTAGCACCCGGCTGCCGGCCACACTCTTGGCGACCGGCAGACAAGGGCTGACATTAGCCGGCCGGCAAAGGTACACAACCGATGCCAGCCAGCAGCAAAAGAACCAGAAAACTACGACTGCCCGGCTGCCGGCAGCCGGGTCGGGTACAACACTAGAAGAAACAGAATGGATGCCGGGATAAGAGCGTAAACAACTTCCAAGCCCGGCAATCCGAAAGAGTGCATATAAGGAAGGGGAGAATCTAATTCAGGCTTCCTGACCAATGCCGTCTGACTCACAGGCAGGCATGGATGAGGGACCAAGGGAGGTCCGGGCAGCACTCAAGCAGAAGACCCTTGCCGGCCGGCAGACCCTAAAGACTGAGTCAATTCCACATCCTAACCTATCCTAGGTCCATATGTAGGATGACGTACAGTACTGTAATGGCTGGAACATTACGGAGATAGAGGGGGAAGGGACAAAAGAAGGTCCTACCAACCTTGCTTTAGTGAAGGACCACCTGCAGCCAAGGAAACTCATCTTAGCCCAAGGGAGATCAAGGAGGGAGGCCAGCAATACTTGCCAGCTCCCAAAGAACCAAAGCAAGGAAGGTGTTGCTACTCCCAGGGAAAGAATCTTATCCTCCCACCGAGAACAGCAACAAGGACTAGTCTGCTAGATCACAAAAGAAGGAATCATATCGTACAGAAACCTTCGGTAGTGACCTAAGGAGGCTAAGCCTCCTATGTCTGTGTCAGGTCAGAGAGGGAGACTCTACCCCAAGCCAGACGAACATATACTCAGACTAAAAACTCTGTTGTTCTGTCCCACTCTGAAACCAGTCTTACTGGAACAGGAAGGTACAGTAACACCCCAGTATAGTTTTATCGAAAGTTAATTCAGATAAACCACTTAGGGATAAGCCCAAGGCTTAACCAGAGGGAAAAGGATTGCATAACTTCTCCGAAGAAAAGAAAGCAACCGGGGAGTATGAGAAAGTATACTAAGGCTCCATAAGCAACTTAGCCTAAGCACCAAGAGAATCGATTACCTAAATCACCGAAACTCACTCGTATACTATCTTGGAAATATTCAACATAATCTTAAATGTATAAAAAACAGCCTAAAGCTTCAATAAAATTTTAATACACTTGGAAAACCAAAATCATTCAGAAAGTACTAGGACCAAACGACTAGGCTACATGGCCTAGCGTAGGCCAGAGTAGGCAAATACTTCGCCAAAATAATACTAAAGCACGAAAGGAAATCCTATGTAACGCTAAATAGCTAAAATTTATTAAAGCAAAACAACCGGGAATGTCGCTCTGGCTAACTAAACTTATACCTAGCGAGCGACAGCGTCCATGACGCCTCCGGTAGGCTACGGCTCTTGTAACAAAGATTAATCCTATTAATCACTCAAAAATTTACCAAGAGCCTACATTTATACATAAAAGAAATGGTACTCAACTTATCAGAGGCCGACGAAGTTGGAGAAGCCATGAAAAGCAGAATAAATCCAAGATTTGCGAGAAACACAGGAAAAAACACCGAGTTGTTAAGCTACGCAAAAAGGAATACAGATGGCGCTAGGATTGGCGCCAGGCACGCTTACGAAACTGGAGAATAGGGAGCCTTAGGAGCGGCTCCCCCTTTTTCTTTCCCGATTTCGTTTCTTGCCAATTGACCCCTCGATACGTAATCTCTGTTTGGGGTGCAGATTGCCATGTGGCGTGTCAAGAATACGTCCTCTGATATATCGCGATATCCCTTTCATGAGGGATATTCGCTCCAAGAGTTAGAATCTGGTACCTTAAGGTAAATTCTCTGGGAATATCGCCGTAGTTGTAATATACCCTAGGAAGCTACCCTATAGGAACTTCCATCAGGACGACATGGCTTGAGCCCAAAAAATCCATTTTTGGGTGAGGTAGCCATGTCGTCCTGATGGAAGTTCCTAAAGGGTAGCTTTCTAGGGTATATTTGACTTCAGTGATATTCCCAGAGAATTTTACCTTAAGGTATCCAGAATTCTAACTCCTGGAGCGAATATCCCTAAATAATCTCAAAGGGATATCGCATAATATCAGAGGACGTATTCTTGACACGTCACATAGCTATCTTCGCCCGAACAGTATTAACGCTTCGAGGGGGATATAGTGACAAGAATCCGAAACGAGAATGAAAAGAGAGCCGCTCATAAGGCATCTCTTCTATTCCGTTTCCAGTGTGTATCTGATGAAGGCGGTAGCGCCCTCTTTATTCCTTGTAGCGATATACGAGGTGCTACAGATAATGTATTATAGGGAGAGGTCAAAAAGCCCTTTTACCATAAAAGGAAGGGCGGGTCCATCAGGACGACATGGCTGTCACACCCAAAAATAGATTTTTCGCTTCGGTCAAAATCCGTTTTTTGGGCTCAGGCCATGTCGTCCTGATGGAAGTTTACCAGAGCATTACTGTATCTGTGGATTCTCAATCAGTGCCGTACTCTCAAGAAAGTATTTTCCTGGTCCGTCTAGACCTAGAGACTTATGATGTTACCGTCATACATCATTTCATCTAAGCATGAACTTTGTTAGTGCTTCCTGCCCCCTACAGGGATGAGTCATACTAGACTCTGGAAAAGTCTCGGGGAGTACATAATAACTTATGGATGACAAAATGACAAGCTCGTATAGTGGTCTCGCCCTATACATTATAAAGCAAAGTTTGTATAAGATTCACCAAAGTCAGAATGAATTTGTGATACCTTCCCCAATGTGACTACTCTTAATAACTATCGGATAAAGGTCATATCCGCATAGGAACAAATTTTGCATCTCTGCCACTCTCCCGTTAGGGTACCACATCAACCCTCCCTAAGGAAGGGTTAAAGAGAGTGGACTTTTGCTTGAATAAGGGAACAATCTTAAAAGATATACCATGATAAAAATATCCATATTTTAATCTTAATGCTCAGTACATATCTAATAAAAATGAGTGTGGGCGAATAAAACGCAGGGTTCACTATGAACTAGTTTATTAATATTTAATAAACGTGCATATCAGATCTACCTTTATAAAATTTATAAAAAGTGGATGATATCCATTAAAGCACAAAGAAAACAGTCAACAGAAAATATTGTTTCATCTACCATGAAACAGATTCGCCACTTCAATTGAATTAGTAATAATGCTACAGTCTGTATACTATTTAATTACATTAGCGTAAGGAACGCTTGGCACAAGTGTCCGTATTATGCTATAGTTCACCAACGTCAATGGAACAGTTCGTAAGGACACTTTCGTGGCCTATCGCTCAGTGTGTAGTACACACAGTGACTACACACCCACCCTCTTAATTAATCGTCCCAAATTAATTACACTGTTCCTCGCAGATTTAAAACAGAAGGTTAAAGGATTCTACCTGCTGCTACCACAGATTACTTGAGTTGCTCCACTTGCTTCGCATAGTGCATAAAGAACACCTTGGATGACCACCAGCTGGTGTACGAACAAAGATGTTCAAGGTCCATATAAATAAGGAAATTTTATGTAAGAAGCAACTCCTCTCGGATCATGATTAGCGGGTGTACTGTTAGGACCCGATTTGCGAATAACACATGTGAGTTTCGCCCTTAGTTATAAATAACTTTAAGCCCAAGGTTTCTCCTCTGAACAGCTGTCCTCCCATGAAGTCTGAAGTTCTATGAAGATAGACCTTTAGGCACCCCACTGGACATAGAGATACATCTTCCTCCAAAGGGCAGATTCTCTAGGGACCCCACCTGATGGTGGGTAGCTTGTTCTTGGTAAGAAACGTTGGGTCTGGAAATAGATTGAGTTAACCATAGTATTGTGGTGCTGCTCACCCTTTTCTCCTCACTAGGGAGAGAAAATCATGCGATGTAGGTTTCTGGATTTCTGTGGTGAAGCGAAGACAGTCGACTTCTGTACTCGCTGAGACAGTGATGGATCCGGTAGCGGTAGAAATTTTAGGCGTAGTTCCAATGCCAGAGGGAACCACACGCTATTTGGCCACTTGTGGGCCACTATTGCTGCCTTCCCTTTGAAGGATCTCAGTTTGTCAAGGACCTTCAAAAGGAGGCTGTGCGGAGGGAACAGATAAATACCGGACCATCTGTTCCAGTCTAGGGACATAGCGTCCACAGCCTCCGCTAGCGGATCCTCGTATGGGGACACATAACGATCTATTTTCTTGTTGTGTTTCGTCGCAAAGAGGTCTATCTGCAGCTCCGGGACAAGACTCGAGATGAAGAAGAACGATCCTGCGTCTAAGGACCATTCTGACTCTATTGGTGTAAACCTGGATAGAGCGTCCGCTGTCAAATTGCGGAACCCTTGAATGTGAACTGCTGACAGGTGCCATTTCTTCCTTTCTGCCAAACGAAAAATGGCCAACATCACTTGGTTGACTTGAGGTGACCTCGACCCTTGTCGATTCAGGCATCTCACTATCACCTCGCTGTCTAGAACCAGTCTTATGTGGGTCGAGTGGCGAGGAGATACTTTCTTTAAAGTCAGAAGTACTACCATGGCTTCTAGAAAGTTGATGTGAGATGACTCTCTTCTGATGAGAGTGACCTCCCCAGCCATCCTTCGAAGCGTCTGTGTGGATAGTTACTGACGGGGGAGGAGTTTGAAGAAGTATTGATTTCTTCAGTTGCTTGGCATTGGACCACGGCTTGAGAAGCGTTCGCAGTCGAGTCGGTAGAGGTCTTATTAGATATATTCGCGCGTTGGATGCATATTTCCTCCAGACTCCTGTAGCATCCTTTAGCTGTGCTCTTAGCACTGGATCTGTTATTGAAGGAAACTGTAGAGAGCCCAGCACTCTCTCCTGTTCGCGTCTTGATATCCGTTTGGATTTCAACAGTCTCTTGACAGATCCTGCTATTTCCTTCCTTTTCTTCCCAGCAATGAAAAGTCCATATGACTCCAAATTCCAATGGATTCCCAATCACTGAAATTTTTGAGCTGGAGAAAGTCGAGACTTTTTTATATTGATCTTGAATCCCAGATGTTCCAGGAATTGGATCACTATCTTAGAAGCTTGCATGCATTCTGTCCTGGATGCTTCCCACACCAGCCAGTCGTCCAAGTAGGATACTACTTGGACCCCCTTAAGGAGTAATTGATGGACGGCTGTGTTTGCGAGCTTCGTGAAAATCCTTGGGGCTATGTTTAGCCCGAAAGGCATGGCTCTGAAAGTGTAAAGTTTTCTATGTAACTGGAAGCCTAGGTAGGAAGAGAGGTAGCGATTAATTGGAACCTGCCAATAAGCGTCAGACAAGTCTATAGAGACAGTATATGCCCTTGTGGGCAGTAGGGTCCTTATGTGTTGAAGTGTGAGCATTCTGAACTTATAGTTCACTATGAACTTGTTGAGTGGCGACAAGTCTAGAATGACTCAGTTTTTCTGAGTCCTTCTTTGGAACACAAAACAGCCTCCCTTGGAATTTGATGGACTTAACTTTCCGGATTACTCTTTTGTCTAAGAGCTCTCGGACGTATTCTTCCAGAACGGGGGTTGAGTGTTGGGAGAATTGAGGAAATTGAGGTTGAGGGCTGCTCCAACTCCAACCTAGTCCATTCTTTATTAGGCTGTGGGCTCTGGGATCGAAGGTCCAGCGATCCCTAAATAGCTGTAGCCTCCCTCCTATTGGAAGCATCTCACTTCTGCTGTTGTGGACCTGAGACCTTGCCTCCTTGACCGCATCCTCCCCTGGATCCCCTTCCTCTTAAAGGGCATATAGAAGAACCTCTGGCTGTTCCTCTAGCCTTCGAACGAAAGGAAGAAGTCTGCCTTTCGAAGGCTGGGTTAAAAACTGGCGGCTGAGTCGCCACTTGTTGAGGTACCAGCTGGTATGTGGTTGGAGGTTGTGCCATTATCTGAGGCACCGCAGCCACAGGAAGTTGTTGCGGTTGTTGCCGTCGGTAAGGTACAGCCGGCCGAGAAGATGGCCTAGGCCTTTTTATCTTCCTCTTGGGTTGGGGACCCTCATCCGGAGAAGACTTCCTCTTAAGATCTAAGCCCCACTTTTTGAGAAGGTTCCTATTTTCTGTGGCGGACTTGTCTATTACCTCTTTAACCACATTGTTGGGAAAGAGGTCTTTACCCCAGATATGAGAGGAGATCAGTTTCCTCGGTTCGTGCCTCACCGCAGCCGAGGCGAACACAAATTCTCTAGAGGCTCTCCTAGCTTTAATAAAGCTATAGAGATCCTTCGTAACTGTGGCCAGATGGGTTTTGGCCACTACCATGAACATATCCTGGATCTTGGGGTCACTTGCCATCCTTTCTAATGTCGTTTGCAACGACATCGATGCCGCAAGTCTTTCCTTCGTCTCTTGCTCCCTGCGCAAGAGAACCTCCGACAGTTTAGGGAGTTCCTCACCGAACTGACGTTCAGCAATATCAGCTTCCAGGATCCCGACTGAGAAGGTAAGGTGTACGTCCTTCCAGTCTCCTTGGTCCAAGGGCAAGGTCAGAGATAACGGCTTGCACTCCTCCAAGGAGGGGCATGGTTTCCCTACCTCCACCGCCTTTAAGGCTGCCTTATATCCCTTTTCCATGAAGGGAAACGCTCTGGTAGGAGAGGCCACAAAGGAGGGAAGCTTCTTACTCAAGGCTGGCAGCTTTGAGTTTGTGAAGCCCCTCTCTTTCACCGAGCTCGATAGTAACGCCTGAGCTTTACTATGGTAAAAAACTATGGCCTCCTTCGGCTCAGTCTCCTCCTTCGAGGCTGGCTCCTTCCTAAGGCGGACATAACAGTCCGAATAGGATTCTTTATTGGGCCAAAATTCCACCTCTTCCAGGGGAATTTCTCCCAGCTTTTCAGATATGACGATCTTCCCAATTGTCATTGGCTTGTGGTCGGCATACCTCCAAGGATTGGTATCCGAGCACAAAGGAAGATCCTTCACGTTGAGTAGCTTCTGGGGCCCACGTGATGCTGCAAGTCTACGTATCTCCAGTTTCATTGCAGCCTCCTTCTCCTCATTCTTCTTCTGAATTTGTTGGATCATCTCAACAATAGAAGAAAGAGTCCTTCCCAGGTCATCTGGGATAGCAGACTATGTAGAGGGAACAGGTTCTGGGTCCGGAACCGATGCAACCGACACTTCATCGATTTCTTCCTCTTCTACTTGAGGAGTCTGGTACAGTTCCTCCTCTTGACCTTCTCCTAGAAGATCCTTTTTTGTAGAATCCTACACCTCCGTCCTCCTATCGTCCAATTGGATGTCTTGAAGGGCGCCCGAGACTTCAGAATCTACCGGATTCTGGGAAGTTGGTATCTCCACCTGAGGCTGAGGAGTGACTGCATCGGCTAATGCTTTAGGGAAAAGGTAGGCCCTCATCTTCTCATTTGGAAGGTAGGGACCTGAGGTGTTTTTCTGAAAACCCCTCACCCAGGATCGTAACTTTTCCCTGGCAGCATCCCTTGACTCCGTTGACTTGGGGTCGTCAAAAGCCTCAGTAATCAGGTTAAAACATACTGTACAAACCTGAGGGTCCCAATACCAGAGATCACCTCTGGAGGCTGCGCATGCTGCGTGCCTCCTATAATGTTGATGTCCACAGAAGTACTTACTGCGGACATTACAGAACACACTCCCGCACTTCGGATGGTCCTCCTGTAAAGAAAAGAAAAATCCATGAGTATCAAGTGAAGGCTTTTCACTTATATTGAAACATTTAGCTTATATAGAAAAGCTATAAAAGCAAGAAGGAAAGACACATACTTGTATTTCCTGTCCAGTCAATTGCCGTAACCTCCCAAGATATTAAAACTAAGGTTAATTCTATACTAGAATACCTTATGTAATTTCCTAAACGGAAATTTAATGTGTAGTTTTAATATACGGGATCGAAAGAATAGAGAAAGAACTCACTTTCTATATAATGTACGGTCTCAACAAAAGGCTGTACAAGATAACATTAAGTATGATGAAGAACTTTAGTGTTATCACAAACTCTGTACAGCAGTTTCTACCAATGCAGTGTGTACTACACTACGAATATAGCAACTACTGTACATCGCATGCTGTTGTGCCAGCCAGCACGTGCCGGCCGGCATCTACCCCTTTATAGATCAAAGATATACTATATTTAACTAATAGGCGGCAGCCCACTGATTCGCGACTGTGTGCCGGCCGGCAATCATTGCCAGCCGACGGCTGAAAACACCAATACCCGGCTGCCGGCCAATAATCGTAGCGGCCAGCAGATTCGGGCTGTGATTCCACTGCCGGCCGGCAAAGGTAATAAAACCATGCCCGCCGACAGTAGCCAAGAACCAGAGAACCTCTACCTGCCTGGCTGTCGGCTGTCAAGCTGGCAGCCGGGATAGGTGTGCAACACAATAGTCAGAGAAACAGTATGGATGTAAGGTTATAAGGCGGCATGCCATACGACCTTCCATCCAGAAAGAGTGAACTTATGGAAGGGGAGAATGTGGCATTCAGGCTTCCAAAGAATCCACAGCCTACCGGGTTCTACCGGCAGACATGGAAGAGAGACCAAGGGAGGTCTAGGGTTCACTCTGGAGAGAACAAAGGGTCTCTGCCGGCCGGCAGAGAGCTGAGCCGGTCCTCCATCCTAACCTATGCTAGGTACAGAAGAAGGACTGTGGCCAAAGGAAAGTAAAAGAAAGAGAGGTGGGGAAGGGATAAGTGTCCTAAAGACTTCGTTCTAGCAAGAGACACACTCAGCAGTTAGGGAAGCTCATCCTAATAGTGTTGTCTATTAGGGAGGAAGACTGGCAATGCTTACTATCCTCCTCCCAACCAGAACAAAGTTAGGTGAAGTTATTTCGCCGGGCAACCGAGAAACTCATTCTCCAGCCCGAGAAAAAACAACACAGGACAGTCTGCTAGGCCACTAGAGGAAGGAATCATCAGAATCCTTCCGACATGGACTAGGGAAGCAAAGCTTCCTGTGTCCGCCCCTAACCTAGCAAAGGAGACTCATTCTGCATGCTAGGAAGAAGCAGACCACAGACTAAATATTCTGAAGTTCTTCCCAAACCCAAAAACCAGTCACTCTGGTTATCAGGACAGGACAGACATATCCTAGAATAGTAATACCTGGAATAATATACAGGTAGAACCACTAGGATTAAGCCAAGGGCTTTCAGAGGGAGAGAGGGATTGAACTTGCCTCCGGAGGAGAAAAGAACAATTGGGGATGTGCGAAAGTATACTACTGTACCTAGAATACTAGACTAGGTAAGGTGAGAATCGATTATCTAAATCACCGAAACTCTCTCGTATACAATCTTAGAAAAAACATTCAACAATATCTTACATGTATAAAATATTTGCCTATAGCTTCAATAATATAACACTCAGAAAAACTTATACCATGCATGAAAGTACTAGTGCCAGACGTCTAGGCTACAGAGCCTCGCGAAACGCAAGATCGGTACCTCGACCCGTGTCGAAATCACCGAGCTAAAACTGACCGAACAATATAAGCAATCCTAGCGGAGCTAAATTGCTAAATTTTTAAAGCGTAACAAACCGGAAATGTCACTCTAGCTAACTAAATGACCCATAAGAGCGAGCGATAGCATCCAGGATGCCTCCGGTAGGCAACAGCTCTTGTTTACATTAATATCACTTTTGATTTAATTCAAAATGACAAGAGCTTACATTTATACATAGTAAAGATGATACTCAACTTTCCAGAGGCAGAAGAGGCCGGAGAAGTCATCAAAAAGTTGAATTAAATCTAAAATAATGAGAGAACACAAGGGAAAACACCGAGTAGTAGATCTACACAAAAAGAAATAAAGAGGGCGCTACTGCCTTTGTCAGATACACACTGGAAACGGAATATGAGCCGCTCTCTTTTCATTCTCGTTTTGGATTCTTGTCACTCTATCCCCCTCGAAGCGTTAATACTGTTTGGGGTGAAGATAGTTATGTGACGTGTCAAGAATACGTCCTCTGATATTATGCGATATCCCTGTGAGATTATTTGGGGATATTCGCTCCAGGAGTTAGAATTTTGGATACCTTAAGGTAAAATTCTCTGGGAATATCACTGTAGTCAAATATACCCTAGAAAGCTACCCTTTAGGAACTTCCATAAGGACGACATGGCCTGAGCTCAAAAATGAAAATATAGAAATAGGTATACATGAATAAATTCCCTGAAGAGAGAGATATAAATATTTAGTTAAACATGATGTGGAAGATAACAATTATCTGGTGAGGTGAAAAACCTCTCTTTCACTTAGTCCGGAGACTTGTATCTGTACCAACCGTGTTTCACACAATTGTACATAATTCCTTTTGTATATATTATGCTTGTATCTTCGCTCTTCCCTCGCACTAAAACGAACATGAAAATTCATGTCTGGTTCGCTCCAGGAGTTAGAATTTTGGATACCTTAAGGTAAAATTCTCTGGGAATATCACTGTAGTCAAATATACCCTAGAAAGCTACCCTTTAGGAACTTCCATAAGGACGACATGGCCTGAGCTCAAAAATGAAAATATAGAAATAGGTATACATGAATAAATTCCCTGAAGAGAGAGATATAAATATTTAGTTAAACATGATGTGGAAGAGAACAATTATCTGGTGAGGTGAAAAACCTCTCTTTCACTTAGTCCGGAGACTTGTATCTGTACCAACCGTGTTTCACACAATTGTACATAATTCCTTTTGTATATATTATGCTTGTATCTTCGCTCTTCCCTCGCACTAAAACGAACATGAAAATTCATGTCTGGTTTTTCCTCTGTGATATTGTCTGTCTTGTGAACTTGTCATGTCCTGTTGCCTTGAGGTTTTGTATACAAGGAGAGTGTTCCACAATAATATGACTCAGTCGTTTCCAATCTGCCTTTGAGTTCACACCCTTACTCGGCGCCGTCACATTGGTGACCCCGGAAGTCGACTCGCTCCCACTGCCTTCCACCCCCACCTCCCTCGCCCCTCCGTCGTTGGTACTATGACGGAGACTACATCAGTTGGCGCCGCCCCATTGAAACTTTCACCGTTCGCCACCGGAGAGGCGTTTGCTTGGTTTCAACGCGTTGAAGTCCACTTTCGTATCAGGGGCGTGACTCGCTCAACCACCAAAGCGGATTATGTTCTCGCGGCGATTATGGACGTCGTTAGCGAATCTCCTGGGCATCACCCTACATCAGACAACAGCCTACAACCCCGCTGCCAATGGAATGGTTGAACGTTTTCATCGCACCCTCAAAGCAGCTTTGATGTCCCGCTGCAAGGATTGCAACTGGTTTACTCAGCTTCCCTGGGTCCTCCTGGGACTAAGGACCACTCCTAAAGACGCCCTCGACGTCTCGGAAGCCGAAATGGTGTATGGTTGGTCGTCCCTGCCGAATTTTTTCCTTCTACAACCTCCTCCGACGATCTCCAGCGCATACGTCACGTCGTGAGAAAATTTACTCCGTGCCGCCAGACTTACAAGCCCCCAGCGAAGCATCACATACCAACGGACTTGCACTCTGCAACGCATGTCTTCCTGCGCAACGACACCAGCAAGCGACCACTTACGCCCCCTTACACGAGCCCTTTCCTTGTGATCCGACGCAGTTCTAAAGCATTCCTCCTAAACATTAGGGGCAAAGAAGATTGGGTCTCCATTGATCGTCTAAAACCTGCTTATCTTCTGCCAGATGACCCGCTTACAGTTTGCCTCTCTAGATCAGGGCGCCCTATTTAACATGTACAGTATGTAATTTTTAGGGGGGGGAGCCATGTACCAACCGTGTTTCACACAATTGTACATAATTCCTTTTGTATATATTATGCTTGTATCTTTGCTCTTCCCTCGCACTAAAACGAACATGAAAATTCATGTCTGGTTTTTCCTCTGTGATATTGTCTGTCTTGTGAACTTGTCATGTCCTGTTGCCTTGAGGTTTTGTATATAAGGAGAGTTTTCCACAATAATATAACTCTGTCGTTTCCAATCTGCCTTTGAGTTCACACCCTTACTCGGCGCCGTCACATATCACTAGACCAAGTTCAACAAATCATTCAGGCTTGGGGGAAAGCAAAGTTATCACTCAAAAATGATAAACAACAGGAGCTTTTGTAAAAGTTGAAACGAATATTTATTTCTTTTACTTGATTCTTTAACTTTTGAAACTAACTTTTAGCCCTAGCATTTCTGTGTGTAATATTTTCCAATACATTTTGTATAGGAGAACTATACTCTGTGTCTCTTTCATTTCGATTACGAAACATGAGGGAACATATGGCCACGTTCCCATAACTTCACATTGCCTTTGTTCACCTCAACCAAAAATTAGGTACCTAGTTGTTAGCCGCTAACTTGAGTGGAGAGACAGATAATCAGAGAAGAAAAACTGAGGCGAGTGTCTGTCTCCTACATAACCCTTGTAAACCATGAACATGGGAGGGCTCGACTATAGTCAATTCTTTTTAGTAAGGCAGATTTGCACCGACTCGCAGGGGTACCCTTTTTGCTCAGAAAAGTTTCCTGATCTCTGATTGGTTGGACAAAATCATTCTAACATATCAGATAGCAGGAAACTTTACCGAGCTAAAAAGGCACCGCTGCGAGTCGATGCAAATGCGCCTCATTGAAAATATTGAGTATAGGTATCTTCATACGATGGGAGTGAAACCATTAAAAAGATATTCTCTCACTGTCTTGATTAGCTGAAGAAGGGAGTATCTAACATAGTTTTATTTATTTCAAAAGATATATATTAACTTATACCATGAGTAGTATGTTATTTTGTTGAACATTTAAGATATACTATTGTATGACTACGAAGATTTTCAAACGCTATGTAACAACCACTTAACAGATATTTCAAATCAGACTATACTCGTATCTTCAACGTCTTCTACAACATTGAGAAGAAATTTTCTAATTCATTTTTACTAACCCGAAATAATCAAGGAGAATTAGAAATAACCTACGTTGGAAATATGATAAAACATAATATTAATACTATATATATATATATATATATATATATATATATATATATATATATATATATATATATATATATATATATATAGAGGTTTATCTTAACCGCCCAACCTTTTACTTGTAGGACATTTAATGTCACACAGTATTCTAAAAGTTTTATTCCTGTTGTGGCCAAATTGAGGAACGATATTCGCTTGCATTGGAATAATGGGAACTTTAGGAGTTCAAACTTGGAGCAAATGTTGGAGTTTAGAGTAGGCTGACATGGGTCTTGTTTCAAAGTTCATCTGTTATTTATCTTATTGATTAACTTCATATGCCTTATTTGTTTGTTGTTCGTTAGTCCTCTTTTATAGATTATTCTCTACTCACGTTCTTTGTTCGTGGTTGTTTTCCATATTAGGACCGTAGACTTGTGATCGGTTTTTTACAATCAGTTGCAATTAAGCTTGTTGTGGTAACCTAAGATTTATTATTAGAGCCTGCAAGAAAACCAAAGTTCGATTCCCAGACGACACAACAGAGGTTTAATCGGTTTTCGGTCCTCTAAAGTATATTCTCTTAATGGAATATGAAAGGTCTATCAGCTCCTAAATGGGTTTTAGCATTATTTATTCTACCTTAACATTTCCAGTTCATTTCCTATATTACTTACCTGGTCAACCTCCTTAACAGAGAATTCCTAAAGTGTTTCCTGTTAAATTATGAATACACTCTTCGTGCCTCTCATAAGAAAATCAACCGCTCTCTAACACACAGAAGTAAAAACATAAAAAATATTGTATATATTTACATGAAAAGTGCAATTCTGAAAGAAATGCATTACGCTTTGAAGTATTACAACACTTTTTACTCTGTGATAATGGCTGTGCAAAAATACTGGCAAGACAGACTGATGAGAGGCGACTTCACATGGCAGTGCCTTTGATTTTATCAATATCCAATAAAGCCTCGTGATAGATGGAAAGCGAATCATGAATCATACATGAAGGGAAAGCTCGATTCACACTGCTAACGTCTCGGGATTCCCATTTCGTTGACAGAACTGCATCAGAAATTCAAGAATAATCTTTATGTACATTCGCTGAAGCTCATTACTTGAAGAATTTATACCTATGCTTATGTGTGCTGCCATTCATAGTTCCTTCTATACCTTATTCTACTCAGAGCAATTTGCACTGTTTCTACTTCATTAAGACACTGACTGACTAGCTTTTACATTTATCAATTCATCAGCCAGCCTTCAATATGTCAACTACATGGAAGTTTGTCTTCTCATATTGTATATAATACAATGGTCATTTTATGCTAACCATCCTACGACATAGGAGTGAGAGACAACGATTCCTTTTCATCATTAAAATCAACACTATTTTTCACGATTGGTGATTAATTTTACTTTTGTTTTTGCCGCTATAATTTCCATCAATGTTTATAAAAGACAACGATGTTCTTGGTTTGCATATCCTATACTGCATATTTAGTAGCCCCTGTTCTATGATTTGGGTTTTATGATACCATAAAACATAATTCCTCTTTACTGATCATGTTTTTATCATATCTTATCCTATTTTCTTTATGCTTATGTGCAGCTGGATAAAGGATTTCCTGGTGAGCCTTACTCTGAGGAAATGCACCCTCTCACAACCTTACTGCCCGTCTAGTAATCAAAGAGATATAAAAGAGAGAAGACAACACGAAGGAACTCACCGTGCAGCAAGGGTGTGATAGGGTGCACTTCCTCCGAGCAAGGTAGCCTGGTATTCCTGTGTCCAATTTGACAGGCATATTTGCTATGCCCCAAAAATGATTCCCCTGAAGAAAGGAAAGACGAATACTATGGAGAACTGCAGAGGGTAATATAGATGAGATCCCTGAGAGAGATATGAAAATTGTGATTGGCGACTTCAATGCTAAAGTTGGAAGAAATAACCAAAGTATAGAGAATGTGATAGGTATCGAGGGTCTTGGAGAAGTTGCAAATAAAAATGGAGCATATTTCATTAGTTTCTGTACAGCAAACAATCTTGTCATTGGACGTTCTCTTTTTCAACACAAGAACATCCACAAGTATGCATGGACTTCACCATGTGCCAATTAAAAAAATCAGATAGATCACATTGCCATTAATAAAGAGGAAAGGAGTTCTCTGAGAAATGTAAGATGCTATAAAGGTGCAGATATAGGTAGTGATCACAAGCTCCTCATTGCCACACTTAAATTAAAACTGAAAGCCCCAACAGAAAGATGGATAGAATACCTAGGTTTGATATTACTAAGCTTTTAGAAGAAAAGCAAAGAAAACATTTGTAATTCAACGGAGGAATCGATTTGTAGTCTGAGAAACTTCAAGAGACGAAAAACAGACAATTATTGAAGAATGATGTGATATTAAAAAGTTAGTAGTGAAGTCTTAGGGCACACATTAACAAGGAGAAAGCCATGTATACCAAATGATGCTTGGGATACTATAAAAAAGGAGACAAAGACAGAAATGTATTGTAGAAAGGTTTCGAGGAAGTAATGAAAATTACAAGGTAAAGCATGCTAAGTATTCCAGTATTGACACTAAGGTCAAAGGAAAGGCAAGGGATGACTGGAGATAACATTTAAACAGTAAAGCAGATGAGTCTGACAAAGCAATGAATTCAGGGAGTGGCTATGGTGTAAGAATTGTGCATAGAATTATTAATGAAATCTCGACTGGTGCAAAGAAGCATATACCTATTATAAAGAGAGATGGCTCTGATGTAGGAACAGAAAATGAAGAAAGACAACGTTGGATGGAACACTTTAGTGAGATTATGAATAGGAGATATGAAGGGAATAATTTGATTGATATACCTGAAGCTGATGAAGATCTTGATGTGCCCATGAATGAATTCAGTGTGTTTGAAGTCAAAGCTATCCTCCAAAAACTAAAGAGATGGAAAACCCCTAGATACAATGGAAAAACTGCCAAGATGATACTAGACGAAGATAACTCCCATACTACTTACAAGATTATTTTGTAGAATGTGGCAAAGAGAGGCAAAACCTGATGAATGGAATTTAGGAGTGTCGGTGAAAATTGAAAAAAAGGAGACCTGACTGATTGCCATAATTACAGAGGTATAACACCTACGTCAGTAGTTATGAAAGTATATAGTATACTTATTCTAAAGAGACTGGAGAGAAAGATTGATGAAAAGCTGAGAAATGAACAAGCAGGATTTAGAAAAGGTAGAAGTTGCACTGACCAAATTTTCATTTTGAGACATGTTGTATAGCAATGCACAGAATATAGAAATCCCCTTTTGATGGCATCAGTGGGCTATAAAAAAGCCTCTGATAGTGTGCTCCGGACAATTTTGTTAAGAGTCCTGCGTTATTATGGAATTCATCTTGAACATGTAAATTTTATTAAGTCTGTTCATGAACATAGCAAATGCAAAGTTAATGTTAATGGAGTCTTATTAAAAGAATTTCCAGAGAACAGCGGAGTACTCCAAGGGAATGTGTAGCCACCTATGTTGTTTATTCTCCTCATGGATTTTGTAATACGTAGAACGGTCAGAGATGGTGGAAAAGTATTGGACTGGATTAGTGATAGTAATTTAGCAGATCAAGAGTATGCAGATGATGCTGTCATTGTAAGGAGAACACCACAAGATTTGCAATGCTTGCTTACCAGAATGCATGAAATATCACACGAAGTTTGGCTGAAGATAAATAGAAGAAAGACAGAAATGATGAGAACGGAGTATGCAATGGAAGATGAAATATCATTGGAAGGAGAAAAGTTTAATGAGGTAAAATCATATAAGTATTTAAGAACTATGATCTCCAATACAGTGTCTTTAGAATTAGAGTTTAGTGAAAGATTAAAAAAGCAAATCAGACAATGGTTAGGTTAAGTAAAATTTTGAAATCAAATTGCCTAAAATTACACATAGAAATCAGACTGTATGTCAGTTTAATGAGATTGGTGTTACCCTAGGGACATGAGTCATGGTATGACAATGAAACAATCTCAAATAGATTTAATAGTTCTGAGTAGAAAGCCCTCA
>NC_090760.1:61256397-61266397 GCF_036898095.1 Palaemon carinicauda | reverse complement strand
AAATAAAGTAGAATCCTGATCCAGATTCTGATCATCTCCAAAATTTGATGGGATCTTCCCTGCAGTAATATCTATGTGGTGAAAATTTCGTCAAAATCGGTCGAGTGGTTTTGACGTTATCTTTGAAATGGCAAGAAATGTAATTCCGGATGTAGAATGAGTATCCAGGTCATCTCCAAAACTCACTGGGGTCTTCTATGACCAAAGATCTATCTGTGGTAAAAATTTGGTCAAATCCGTTGATTAGTATTGACGTAATCCTACCCACAGACATACAACCAAATAAGTAGATAGATAAATAAATTAGAATCCAGATCTCCAAAATTTAATAGGGTCGTCCATGACCTAAGATCTATCTGGGGTGGAAATTTCGTCTAAATCTGTATAGTAGTTTTAACGTTATCTTTAAAATGACAGAAAATGTAAATAATTCAGATCATCTTCAAAATTCAATGATGTCATCCATGACCTATGATCTATCTCTGGTGAAAATTTCGTAAAAATCCTTAGAGTAGTTTTGATTATATCTTTTAAATGGCAAAAAATTTAAATGTAGATCTAGAATCCGGATCAGACCATCTCCAGAATTTAATGGGATCGTCCATGACCTAAAATCTATCTGTGGTGAAAATTTAGTCGATATCCGTCATGCAGCTTTAACATAATCCTGTCCACAGACAAACAAAAAATACAAATCCTGATCTAGAAACCGGATATGGATCCTGATCAGTTCCAAAATTTAAGGAGGTTTTCTATGACCTAAGTTCTATCTTCGGTGAAAATTTCATGGAAATACATTTGGTAATCTTGATTAAATAAACTGACTTGATTGCATAACCTCCTTGGCAGAGGTAATAATAATATCGGGGAAGTGTCATTTTGAGAATACTATTTGATACCCCTCCAATGGTCTCCCATACACACTCGATAATATTTTCAAATGTAAAATTGCGGTCATCTATGTATTTAGAATTTCCAGCAGTTATGAATCTCTTTCCTTTGTAACTGTAGAGTGACTCTTTAGCTGATGAAATATTCACATAATCTAAAAGCAATCTCTTAGTAAAAGTAAGTGCTTAAAGAGAATCATGGCAAAAGATCTGACAAATATCCTTTTACCTGATTGCATTATAAATTTGTTGATTCCACAATATTTTATTGCATGGAAAATCTGTGGTAAAAATTAGTTTTAGAAAGCAATAGCAAGTTTCTGTTGTTAGTGTGGGGGAAAGCGAGTGATGAAAAAGATAAGCAAAAAGGTTACGATGTATGAGCGTGTATGAAACACATGCTTTAAATGGCTCCCCCCTTAAAAAGGCACATATGTGAAATAGGGCTCCTGCTCTTGATAGGCATACTGTAGGTGGGTTATCTTGGAGGAGATACACAGGTTTAGGGCGATCAAATGAGATTCCAGATCTCTTTGCAACAAAAGGTAATTAAGAAAGCCTTCAGTATGTGATAGATCACTAGGAAAGGGCTATGCTGGAGGCTTGAAAGTTTGGTGGCAGGGAATAATTTCTCCCACAACATGATGTTGGTGTTGGAGACCCTCTTTGGACGTTGCAGACGGAAAAATCCGGAAGGGATAAACCATTTCAGCTGCCAAGATATCCAGGGTGTCTTTAAGTGTGATCCTTAATCCAAGGAGGACCCAGGGAAGCTGAATACACCAGTTAGAGTTACTGCATTGGGACATCAAAGCTGCTTTGAGGGTGCGATGAAAACATTCAACCATTCCGTTTGCTGCAGAGTTGAAGGTGGTTGTGTGATGAAGGGTGATGCCCAGGAGATTTGTTAATTGTGTTCACAATTGAGAGGGGAAAGTGCTACCCATGTCAGAAGTAATATGCTTAGGGGTACCAAATCTCGCTATCCACCCTAAGAGTAAGGCAGTTGCACATTGCAGTTTGTATAGGGATAGCCTCAGGCCATTGAGTGGAGTGATCAATGACGGTAAACAGGTAATGGTACCCTTGTGATGTAGGTGGGGGACCTATTGCATCAAGATGAATGTGGGAAAAATGATGCTTAGGTTGAGGAAAGGTGCCCACTCTTAAATCCGTGAATCAATGTAATTTTGAAGCCAAGCATGAATTACAGGCGGGGACCCAATCCGTAGCATCCGCAGTAATTCCGTGCCAAAGGATCTTTGTCTTCAGTAGCTGTGCTATAGATCAGCATGAGGGATATGAGAGGTCATGGAGGAAATCAAACATCTAGAGGCGCATGGTGGCAGGTATCGACAGTCACGGCCTATCAGAACTGACACCACAGAGGAGAGTGGCGTTGGAGTCTTCAGGCTGACACCTTCCCAACGGAGGGATGTGCAGGATTGAGGTGTCAACAATTATGGGTCAGCATTGACTAACCGTCAATAAGCATCATTAACCAGGATGTGGAAAGGGGTGAGAAAATCCACAATGAGGATTGGTAATGTGATGTCAGCTATGAGAAACCTACAATGATATTTTGCACTCCCAAATGATAGGGTGGGGATCACAGATCCATTGGCAGGTACCAGGCGGATGTTAGTATGTTTAGAATGACTACATAGTGTCCTGGAGAGCGGACTTTTTAGAGGAGAATGGCAGACACTCGTGTCTACCAAAAACCACCTGACCTTACATACTCCAAGTAAAAAGAAAAGATTAGTGATAGGGGATGGCACTGTTAAAAGCAATGGATTACTTACAAATCTTTTGGCCAGTGACAACTGTTCGCACATTTCTTCGCACCAGCCCAAAATATGGAGTAGTAGTAGTATAGTTACAGCTGATGGGCGTTAGTAAGTGGCTGTAGAGGTCGTTTATTTGGGCATTAGCGAGGGGTGGCATATATGGGTTGTGGTCAGTTTTGTCGCTTTTCCAGCACTTCACGGGATGGGCCGTCTGAGCCCTACCGTATTCACGTTAGCTTTGGTTGATGTTGAATAGCTGTCCTCTTTGTCAGAAGAGGAGGTGTTGATAAAGCTCTTGAGGGTGCTGAAGGGGCTCTCCATAATGTTGTTGACTTTAGTCATAAGGTCCTTTGTGGGCAAAATATCGACATTTATGATGGCGGCATGTACAGGTTTGGGTAGGTGTAATACTTAAAGGGAATGAATTAGGTTCATTTCCTGAGGAGAGCCATTTATTTGTATGTAAATAAGCTATACTAGTAATTTTCCTAGGCCGAGAGAGGGCTTTCGATCCACCAACGGGTGTTGAGAGAGGTGAAAGTCTGCTTTTGTTTGAGTGAGTCACACCTTTAATGCAAAACTGAATGTTGGTGCGCTGGAACCACACGAACGCTTTTAGAAAAAGGGATTCAGTTTCATTGAGACAGCATTTGTTCAAAAGTCATGTACGGAGGATGCCATTGTAAAAAGGATAAGGCGAAGGGATGGGTGAAAATGTCGTATGGAGAAGTACTTCTGGTGGTCACCAATGTTCGAGGTAATTGTTAGGTGTTATTGGAGAAGGGAGAAGAATGCCATTTAGGTTTATTCAACGAGACAACGAGCTTTTATACAGACATTTGAGAGCAAAAATTACATAAAATTCATACAGTATAAAATAAGAGATAGTACGTTAAAGAGGTATCTATTATCAAGGAAGAGAGAGCGAGAGACAAAAAACAACAAGCAATAATATTACAGTGTACGAGCGTGTATGAAACCCTTGCGGTACAGGTGGAATAACATTTCACTAAATATCTCTGCAGTCCTGTATTTTCTTTTCTGAGATGGGAAAGTTACGCAAAAGAGTCCACTGTTTGAGCTCAGTTTCGAATTGCTTCTTTGAAACTTGTTCCTATGAGACATACAGATGATTTTCATGGCTTCATGAATGTTTTACTAATATTTGTTTAATGTTTCTGAGTCTCTGTGTAATTTTACATTCACGTTATTGAAAATGGGATCTGCCTTATTGAAAACTTCCTTATATAGAAAATACTTACAATCACTATCAGATACTGTTAGGAAGAAAAGTAGAATGGGTGTTTTATATTTTTAATTGTCTTTAAAAATATAGAAAGTGGGAATGAACTTACACAAGGATTTATTTGCCTATTTCTGGATACCATTTTGAAATTATTGGTGGGGTATGGTCAGCAGTTCTTCTAGGAGAATGACACTGCAAAATAAAATCATTGTTCTCTAGTCTTGGTTAGTGTCATAGCCTCTGTACCACGGTCTTCCACTGTCTTGGGTTAGAGGTCTCTTGCTTGAGAGTACACTCGGGCACACTATTCTATCTTATTTACCTTCTTTTTGTTTTCTTAAAGTGTTTTTCAGTTTATTTTACTTCTCCTAGTTTCCTTTCCTCACTGGGCTATTTTCCCTGTTGGAGCCCCTGGGCTTATAGTATCAGGCTTTTCCAACTAGGGTTGTAGCTTAGCAAGTAATAATAATAATAATAATAATAATAATAATAATAATAATAATAATAATAATAATGATATTTGTTTATAATTTCATTGATAGGGATGCAATGCTTAAAGGGCCAATTCTCAACGTTTTACGGAAAAAAAAAATCATAACTTATGATAACTAAAAATTAATGAAGCCATTCCATATACATTAGCATCATCCAATGTTCAATTCCGTTTCTGATTTTATTTTGCAACTACTTTCTATTTAGATACACATACACGATTACTGTGAATAATATATGAGATATTTCAATGAAATTTATCATAAAATTCTTCAGTTCTATGACCTACATTAGTCTTCAAACCCAATTAAAGAAATCCTTGAAATGCAAATAGTATCTCTTACATATAACACAACTACGAAAATTCGATTTCGATGGTCTATTTTCTATCAGTTGTTCGATAGATTCTAATCTCCTAATCAGTATCATAGAAATTGCATGTTGGAGAGTTTGAAGCAGATGAAAAGAATAAGAATCATAGGATCAAATTAGCATCTGAGCTAGTACAGTGGTAACGTGCTCGCCTAGCATTCGCATGGCAGCTGATTGATCCAGCCCAGGACCGTGGGTTGAAGCTGTCTACTGGGTAGACCACTGCTGTGGTTAGGCGCCACAGTGTGGGGTTGGACTTTCCAGGCTGACGTTGTGCTGAGTATCTATTCTGATGAAACTGGAACTGAAATCAGACACCTTTACATTTCCTGTAAATTTCAAAGAGTCTTCTTAGAATTAGATTATATATTTTTGCTCCCATGACGCTGAAAAATTTTAATATTTCGGTTCGTCCAATAACGTTGACTTAGGTTGGTTTCCAGTCTAAAGGTTTAAAGGTCGCTCATGAATGGCAGAAGCAAGGGACAGTGACAATGTCCTACAGTCTGACCATATATAAATATGACCAGCACCCAAGCCCCCTCTCCATCCAGGCTTGGACCAGGGAGGGACACGCAATGGCTGAAAAATGAATCAGCTGGTAGATCTATAGGCTCCCCCAAACCCTTATCCTTGGATGAAAAGGATGGTGAAGTTGCAGATATTACAAGAAACTGTTGAATATGAGCGGTACTCGAACCCCAGTTCCGTAATCGGAAATAGGTCATCACAATCCCATGGGAATGGGCCTTAGGATATCATGGAGTAAATGAGTTTGTTTATAGTAAATAAGAAAATACTGAATGAGAAAAACAGTAGCGATCTGAGACGCAAGAACTGATTTCTTTGAAAAAGAATTATAACGAACGAATGGTATATTACTATGGCTAAACTTTATCCATATTCCCAGTGAGAGAGAGAGAGAGAGAGAGAGAGAGAGAGAGAGAGAGAGAGAGAGAGAGAGAGAGAAATCCAAATTCTTCCAGGTTCCACAAATCTTCAACTTTTGTTTCTGAAAAAGAATTCCAAGACATGAGATTTTTTATCTACGTAACAGCAAGAGAAGTTTCTCCAGAATCTTCCTTATTCGCTGCGAGTTTTTTACGAAGATTGCTCAGGGCCATTTTCTTGCTTTCTCGTAGAGATATTTACCTTCTCTTGCAATTCAATTTCTTAGAATAAAGAGAGGGAGTTTAACCTTTCCCCACTTTTACGTATGATTCCTGTACTTGAAACACAAAAGCACACATTCTCATAAATATATAAACGACTGTATATATATATATATATGTGTGTGTGTGTGTGTGTATGTATATATATTTATATGTATACATATATATATATATATATATATCTATATATATATACACGCATATATATATATTTATATATATATATATGTATATATATATGTATATATATATATATATATATATGTTTATATAAACATATATATATATATATATATATGTTTATATAAACATATATATATATATATATATATGTATGCATACATATAAATATATATATATATATACATATATATATATATATATATATATAAACATATATATATATATATATATATATATAATATTTATGCCGGTATTTATGCACGTGCACACACATGTAAAAATACACACACAGAAACACGATGCATATTTTTTATTTTAATTTTCAATCGCTTTGATGTGTACATCATCATTTCTTTGAAGAACTGGACAGAAGTTGCGTTGGGAATCGCATTCGAATTGGGGGAAAGGTTCCTTCAGCTTAGACTCAAAGGTTGGACTAGAGAACTTTACAATATTATACAAGACAGAAAATATTACGGACATTACCTTCCAACGCAGGTAACACATCTTTTGCATTATCAATTTATTATTTAAGTGTATTCATATTATATATATGAGCATGTCTTATTTTTTCATATTTTGTTGTAGTGAATTAATACTCTCTGTTTAAAACATACGTTTAAAAAAACAAATTTCACGATATCAAATAGATTGGATTATGCATCTTTATGTTTTTGAATGTATTCATAATATGTACAAATGAAAATTATGCTGTACAGATACAATATGAAGAGTTTCTTTTGAAGCTGGTAAACGAAACAACTGATAAAAGATGTAGATACCAAGCTATTAATCGCATGTCATTATAATGTGAAGATGTTCCCATTAAGGTATTCCTTAAACCTAATAGCTTTTCAAAGGTGCTTTATACTCAAAGGAAAAAAAGGGAAGTTGCAGGAGGTTACTTAAATTTTGTCTTTGCAATCTTAGAGACTAAGAGCAGACGGTTAACGAATAATGGTATGATATTGAGAACATATATCAGTCAGTTGGTAGTGAAGTTTTGGGACATGCAGTTATAAAAAGAAAACCATGGATATCAAATGATACTTGGGATACTATAAAAAGGAGACAAAGACCGAAATAGGTTATTGATAGTTCTTGAGAAATTAATGAAAATAACAAGGTAAAGGTAGAGGATGCTAAGTATTCCGGTATTGATATTGAGGTTAAAAGAAAAACCAGGAATGACTGAAGAGAATATTTAGACGGGAAAGCAGATGAGGCGGAGAAAGCTATGAATTAAGAGAGTGGCTCCGGTGTAAGGGTGACGACTATGGGCTTGAGGCCTTTAAGCAAAGACTGATTTCTTTCATTTTCGTGAACGTTTGTTTAGTGATTGCCAAACGATCCGATGCCAGATGCCTGAATCTGGTGAATACTGAGGGTCCTGTCATTCTGATATGGTGATAAACACCGTGTTGGGGAGAACCATGGGTGTTTGATGAAGTTCTGGAGGGAAAACATCCAGGTATGACATGAGAGTTGGGGGTAGGCCTCTCTGGGTGCGCTGGTTGGATGGGCAGGGTTGGAGAGGCTTCAAGGAGTACGAATCCACGTTGAAGAACCATCGGTGACCTACATCGACCAGGAGGTGGAAATATGAGAGGAAATCCACACCAAGGAATGGCGATGTGATGTCAGCAACGAGAAACTTTCAAATATATTTGACGCTTCTAGTCGATACTGTAAGGGTTTCATAACCATGGATAGGTATTGCTGAACCATTGACACCTACCAGGCCAATGTTGGCAGATTTAGTCAGACTACGTCGTGTCCTGGAGAGTGGCCTCTGCAGAAGAGAACAGGAAAAACCCGTGTTAACCAAAAATTGCACGCCCGTACCTGCATTATTCAAAAAGAAAAGATTAGAGACAGGGGAGGCTAAAGCCAAAATGATGGCCTACTTACAAGTTTTTTTGGACACTGAAGACTATTCATATATTTCTTTTCAGCAGCCTCGAATCTGGAGTGGTAGTAGCATAACTGTGTCGATGAGTATCAGGAAGTGGCTGTAGAGATTGTTGGTTGGGGCGTGACTGACTGGTGTGTGGTGGACAGTTTTGTAGGCGCTTCGCCACGTCACAGGGTGGGTGTCTGTGTCCTACCGCATTCACATCAGTTTTGGTTGATGTTAAATAGTTGTGCACTTCGTCAGGAGTGGAGGCATTGTGGAGGACTTGAATATGGTGAACGGGCTGTCCATAAGGACATCGACTTTGGTCATCGGGATGACAGCGCATAGAGGTTCGTACCCAAAGGGCACGAAGTAGATTCACTTCAAGAGAAGAGCCTTCTGCAGCAAGGTGCAGGTGAGTGATACTGGTCATTTCTCTGAGGGCGAGCGAAGCCTTTTGGTTCCCCAACGGTTGTTGAGAGAGCTGAAAAAGTTTCGCTATGAAGCGGCTGGTCATGGCAAGTACTGCTCAAGGAGGTAAGATATGAAGGCCTCGTACGTTATTTGTCTGTCCCCTTGCTCTCACAGACACTCGGAGATTTCCAAGAAAGTTTCCTCAGGGATGGCTGTAAGAACGTAATCTGTTTTGGTGTTTGGCTGAGTCATGCCCTTCATGCAAAACTGAACTTTAGCAAGCTGAAACCAGGCAAATACTTCTCTGCTGTCAAAGGACGGTAGGTTCAGGAACATAACATTGAAAAAAGATTCATTGTCTGAGGGTGGCATCATCAAACAATAAAACACAGATGCACCAATTAGGTAATGACTGAGAAGCTGGGTGAATGCAACTGAATTTATATAAACAGAGCATGAGTATATATACAACCCATTCCAGTCAAGAACGGCATAAAAATTCAAACACAATGAATCAAGAACATACAGGCATAAACATGTTACCAGTGTGAAGAGAGAGCGATACCGATAATATAAAAAAAACAGAAATTCCGTTAGTGTGCGAGCGTGTGTGATACACGTGTGGACAGGTTACTAGCAGCTTGATCCTGTTTCATGATAAAGCAAATGGAAGGTATTTTTGTAAACCAATTAGTGAATTCAAATATTGGCCTCTGACCTACACCTGGAAGTACAGGTAGGCACAAGAATCCATGCAGTACATCATTCCAAAGTAGTGCACCCTGTCACCTCTTATCTCGTGGAGTAACAAAGCAGATAGGGTAGGGAGAGATGGCAGAGGGGTAAACACAACTCACCACCCAGTAAGGATGTGATTGGGTGCACTTCCCCAGAGTGAGGTGTACCAGGAATTTCTGTGTCTAACTGTACATAAAGGAAGCCATATGTAGCAACTATAGGAACCATTTAGTTCCTCAAGTGATGTTCTTGGATGGTAGTATTTGACACATTAGAAATCCATTTTTCCCTTTGTTGTTCCTTTTGAGTATAAACATTCATCTTTATTGCCTGAACACATTTATGGCCCTTTCATTCTGTTAAAGCCTATGCTGTTCTTCTAAGGGTAGTACGTTAGTTGGCTGTAATCTCATTTCTCCGTGAAATTCTCATTTGGAATCAAGGCTTTTTGAAACAGATGTTTCCATAAATTTTGAGGAAATTTAGACATCTAAAGGTTATTATAGTAATCAAAATATGAATATTTTCTTGATGACTAGATGCACTGCATTTTTGATAAAATGAGTTGGTGACAATTGCCTTTGAACTGAGCTATATGCTATTACAACAACTGATGTAAAGACCCTATGGTTTGAATTAGCTTTGTAGCAAAAACATCTTACTCCACTTCTCTTTCCTTCATTTTACCCATCCCATCGTTTACATCTCTCCTTTTTTGCGGACTTTGGTCTGAAAATAACATATTTCTTTTAGTTAATTCTCTTTAGCTTATTTTGGATTCTCCATCAAGATTTTAGGGACGGCCT
>NC_090760.1:61241397-61251397 GCF_036898095.1 Palaemon carinicauda | reverse complement strand
ATATATATATATATATATATATATATGTATATATATATATATATATATATGTATGTATATGTATATATATATATATATATGTATATATATAAATATATATATATATATACATATACATATATATATATATATATATATAAATAAATATATATATATATATATATATATTTATATGCACATGTATATATATATATATATATACACATATACACACATATATATATAAATATATATATATATATATATATATATATAAATATATATATATATATATATATACACATACACACATATATATATATAATATATATATATATATATATATACAGAATATATATATATATATATATATAGAGAGAGAGAGAGAGAGAGAGAGAGAGAGAGAGAGAGAGGGGCTGGAATATAACAACCTTATTTTTTTCCTCTTTCTACTTCATTTCCCTTTATCCTTTGGATACCCTTTCCAAGAATTTATAGCTCACTACCGCAAGATAAACGGTGTTTTTAGAGCCTGATCAAATTTAGGAGGGGTAAGGATTACTCCTACAGCAATATTTCGGTTTTAGTACTTCCCCTTAAGTGTGTAGGAGCAACTGTTTTTGCGCTTAAGAGAATGTATTTAAGGAAAGGGAAATAGAATATAGAAATAGGATCTTTTTTGTATGTACAGTATTATTGAAATACAAAAGATAAACGATTATATATATAAAATAGATATATATTACGATTATGAAAGAAAAGAGCAGAGACAGAAATACATTTCCCCAACAGTGTTGATCATCCGATATAGAGAACAAAAGCAGTGTTGGGTGTGGTCAATGCTTTGAAGGGCATGTGGATGATGGCCACACAGGAGTTCCCCCGTCATTGACAATATATAAGGATGCATAGGGATTTTTATGTTTCCTCTGATACACAGTTGACACTTGAAAATCTTTGGGATAATCCCTTTGGCATTTTCTATGCTCTAAACCTTATTGACAGGGCATGATTGGAAAGTTTAGCAAGGACAAGGAACTCTTCTTAGAAGAATTTCTAGCCAGAATGTGTAACATAGATAGACTTTGAAGGCTTTTTTACTTGAGCTTGAGTCTGTGACTGTGCCTGTGATTGAGAATATTATTTGTATAGGCAAGGAGGGGGATGAAAAAGATTTTAAGGTGTTGATGGAGGATAACGACGAAGCAAAGGTGAAAGAGGAATTTCAATATTTCTACGATGAACAGCGAAAGATAGCCAGATAGGACATGTCTTCAGAGGAGTAGTGAAGGGATACTATCCCTAGTTCAGTGATAAGAGAAATAATGTATTAATGGGCTGTTACAAAATTTTATAGAAAATATCATCCCACTAAGGCAATAAATAGCATAGTAGGCAATTTCAATAGGGACAATGCATTGCGTACTGCCAGTTTCTTATTGAAAGGCCCCTCAAGTGAATTACAGTAATTGCAGAAATGATGCCGTAGAAAAAAAAATCTCCAGAAGGGCAGTTACCCAATGTGTTTATTTAGGGTAACTCCCCATCCAAGCTACACTTAACATCACCGCCTCTTCCTCTCATCAACACCTTCACTCAAGCCATCAACACTTCTTACTATTAGAAAAGTGTAGTTCAATTTATTCTATTAGTCGTAAAATGTCCTTGTTTTGGGGTAAAAATAGCACAAAATGGAAGTATATTTGACTGGGAACTAATTAATGCTATTTACATTTATTCTGAAGATAGGATTCCATTAATGAATTTACGGTACTTTGTATGTGCCAAGTTGGTTATCCTCTCCATCTTCTCCGGGGTCATCGCCCTCGTTCATGGTGTCTATGGTATCCTCAAGTGGGTCTTCAGAATCCTCCATAGAGCCTTCATTCCTGCATCTCATGTCGGCCCAATCTTTTTCCAGGCGAGCAAGACAGGCATGGAGCTTGTCACTCTCACTCTTCTTTGCAGTAAGCTGTATTTATAAAAGGGTCCTCCTGAAGGCGCTGGTCCTTGGGTCACGCACTCACAGACCATTCAGTCAATAATTTGTGTATTTTGGTAGGAGACTCTCTTCTATAAATATATGATTGAAGGCTATAGCTGCTTCAGTGACACTGATTTTATGGGTCACCTTTTCTATTGATTCACATTTCTTCTTTTCAACAGCACCGCAATTTGTCAATAACTGCACTATTCTCTTTTTGGAAAATATATGTAATTTCTTCTGTATGGTGTTATGATGGTAGTAAAAACTATAAAATAAGTTCTTGTGTGAAATAGGTAGGAAATAAAATATTTCCTAACTTCATATAAGTATTTCTTCTCAATAACGATATCTTTTTTTTTATATTAACAGAACATTTCCATTCATCGAAAGATGTTTGAGCTAGATATTTTCTCTGACAAACCTTGTGGGATTATATGAAGTTGGAATCTACATGAACTATTCCAATCATAAGAATAGAGATATGTTTGTTGAAGGCGTTAGTTTTAAAGCAATGTTTCAGAACAAAACTGCTTTCTTGAAACACTGGAGTCAGAAACTTTTCCACAATTAAAAATTTCCTCGACGAAAAAAGCAACATAACTTGTGTCTTCAGCAGTTACTTTAAACCAATATATTCAGAGCGTGAAGTTGAACCACAATCCTGGAAACTTTAACTTAGTTAGATGTATGAAGTTTATTATTCCAGACGGGCTGTTTTATCTTTTTTTTTTAAAGAAATTTAAGTGATTATATCTCGCCATCCAGCACGAATATCCGATGTAACACTACTGAACACGATGGGAATCAACAAACCTTCCAAACAGATGTAGATGACAGAACAGTCACTTGGATAATCAGAAGAAACCTTCACACGAGCAGAATTATTCTGTACTGAAATATTTCCACTCATCAGGAGCCACTGTCTTAGCACGAAAGGATTTTTCCCAGAGTGGGCTTGTAGTTTCTATAAGCCGTTACACTGGAACCACACGGGTTAGCAGTGTATGCAGCTAGTAAATTGGGCAGTGTGTGAACGGCTTAATTGATCTTAATTAATTTCTAATTCACTCGGATAAAACCGCGTGGCCTCAATCCCCTGGCGTGAAGTGGGCCATACTCTAAAATTTGTGACTTCTCCTAATAGTTCATTGGTGTGAAATATACTTCCGTTCTTTCAGAAGACTTCAAATATTCGCTTCAAAAACAATTTAGGTATTTGATTCTTCAAATCTTCTAATTTAAAAGGTTAAAATCAATAAATTGAAACACTAATCGGGAGTTTAAAGTATTTTAATAAAAGATTTAATAATGCCGTAACATATGTATTTACTTTCGAAAAAAGGTTAAATAGTTCTGATTAAAAACGTCCATACTTGTCCAATATAAAAAGTCAATATCCAATAATAATTGAATGGTTTTACTGAATTATATTTAAATCATGGACTTTCATTTTTTAATTAATCTTCTTCCAATTAAACCGTGGGAGAAATTATCGCTGCAAATTAATCTATATGAAAGAAAGAAATAAAAAACTTCAAGTTTAATCATGGAAAGATTCTGATATGGATGATAATGATTGGAATTGTAATGAGAGTTACTAATTACCCAATTATATTGAATCTTTGAGTTAAGACCCCAAAATCCATTTCTTTTACAAGACAATAAAAATATGGAGAATTGGACTCAAAAGGTTAATGAAACATTAAGCTTTTTAATTGAAATAATCCTCTTAATTAGATAACATCCTTTGATAAGTGAAATACGCCAATTAATATTGTTAAAAAAAATGAATAGAAAATCATTTCATCTTGCACAGACTTGTCATGAATGTGTTACCCGATATCTGATATTTCGTATAGGGTATCAAAGTTTGTTTGTTTGAAATATATAACTAATTTTCTAAAAAAAAAAAAAAAAAAAAAAAAAAAAACACTATATCAGTTGTTGCAAGTGGATACAACAATACCATACAATTTAGCCGTTTCTAGTCTCTAACCAAAGCCTTAAACATGTCTTTATTCATGTGTACGGAACCCGTCCTTTCATCACCACGCTGTCATTGCAGATTGGTGATGATGATGGTTGGAGACTTTAGAATGACCATTCACAGCAAATTAACCTATTATGGTTGACCCTGACTCGTACAGCTTCGCTGATAATGACAATACGCAAACCCTTTCAACCACGTTAAGGTATCCTCACTCAGAAAGGGTTTAATTGTTATTCCAGGTAGCTCTTTATTTACAGCATTCTAATACTACTCGAGCCTGCAGAATCAATAGGTTCTGATAATGCTGGTGTATCATGGAGTGTAAAAAGAAATACCTTGAGAATAGATAAATGTTATTTTTTTTATGTGGGGGGGGGGGGGGGGTGAATTTAGTGACTGCATCTCCTGGGTTAATTCTCTCGATCAGGTTTTGTTATAGAAAGAAAATTGTCTATCTCGCATGAAGTAACTGAAACTACACTCAACAGTATTGTAAAAATTGACGTTATCATCATTAATAGTATGTTTATAATTCTATATCTAAATTATATTAATAAATCTTTATTTAGACTTCTTTATATACAGATAAGTGATCTTGCAACTGCATACTCCCCATAGAGTATCTTATTACAATGTATATTTCTATTTCATACAATAAACCCATTATAATTCCTATAATATGAGTCCAAACTCCTAATTCCAATCATCTACTCTCGAAAATAGAGAAAAACAAATGAAAGAAAATAAGATGCTGAGGTCATCGATCGTATTCAGAAGTTGATCAGAATTTCGAAGGACTTTTATCATGAGATGGAAGCAATAAAAAAAAAAAAATCCTTCCCAAAGCTGCTGCTGCTTCTTCTTCTTCTTCTTCTTCTTCTTCTTCTTCTTCTTCTTCTTCTTCTTCTTCTTCTTCTTCTCTTCTTCTTCTGCTTCTTCTTCTTCAATATAGCTTAAGTGTTTCCAAGATTTCTTTCTCGAAATTGTAGTATATTATTGGATGATGACTTCACAGAATTTGCTGTTCTATATAAGAAAGATGTTGTGAAGGAATTAAAAGGCTTTCCAGTCGGTAAAATGGCATACATCAAATAGATAGAAATTTATCTTCAGTACTATTGAGTAAGAAATGTTTTTTCTTTTAAGCAAAAGTTCATAAAAAAGTAAGTGAGGAAATTACATCCTATTTTGATTAAAAATGGATTTTCTACAAAAATCAACGTAAAGCATCAAGTTTATAGGATATCAGGGTATGGCAGCGAGAAGATTTTAATTTGATTATTTACCTTCGAGCATTATAATTTGTATGAATGGAAAATAATGATTATTTGTGTTCTCTTTTGACAGCTATTACTTATTATATTGGCAATACAAATCAATGGTACATATAAATACCTGTAACACTTTAATGTTCGTAGTGAATTAAGTGATAATTAAGTGAAAATTGTAGAAGGAAATTCACATTGATATAATCAGTAGAGGTTTTATCCAAATAAACTGTTCATAATTTAAGAAATATATAAAATTTAATGAATGCGTAATCCATAAAAAAAGAGAAACAACCCTCTTTTTAAAGAAAGGATAAAAATAAAATAAAAGTTTGTAGAATATTTCGTGAGAACTAAAAAAATGTGTCACCAAGATAAATAGAAAATCGTGACATCCACAAGTAAGATGAAATATCTTGCAATCACGAGGCAGACGTCCTAGCTCAGCTATTCCTGGCTCTTCCAATTATACTTGGCTTCTTTGGTTCGATCCATTGGATGTTATCTCTTATGCACTTCATCAAAACGTGCGGTTCTTGATACTGTTGTATGTGGAAATGCTTTGTATAATAGGTGACTAATGAAAGGACTGAGAGAGAGAGAGAGAGAGAGAGAGAGAGAGAGAGAGAGAGAGAGAGAGAGATAGAGAGTTTTATTCCATTTGGGAGACTCATCTGCTCTTAAGTAGAGCAATTTAGTTTAAACATTTACTTTTCATGATCTTGGCTAACTTATTCTTAAACTCGTTTATCGTGTTATGGTTGACTACATCTGCTGGGAGTTTGTTCCATGTATTCAGGGTACACTCGTCAAACTATTCTATATTATTTCTCTTCCTCTTGTTTTATTTTTTTTAAGGTTTTGTAGTTTATAGCTTCGCAATTAATAATAATAATAATAATTTGCTATCTTGTATGTAAAGAGATTGCTGCATTGAATGGCTTTGTATCTTTTTAAGTCTTTGTTCATTAAAATTCTCTGTTTTCAGTTTGTCAGCCTATCTTCGAGTTATTCAGCTGGCCCGTGTCAATGATGCCTAGCGCCCTAATCATAACCATTAATTTATCTATTATGGACTTTGTCAAAAGCCTTTTGAAAGTGTGGTTATATGATGTCTATTGGCCTACTTTGCTCATAAATGCTTAACATATTGTGGAAATATTCCAACAGTTTTGTCATTGTCATCTTAGGATTTTGTTTTCCATTCTAAAAAACTTCCACCATAAGGATCTCATCATAACTGGGGACCTTTAAACCTAAAACATGTAGGGATGGGGGTAGAAGGATATAATGAGGTGGGGGTTAAAGATGATGGTGGAGAGGTGGCAAATGGGGGATCTTAATGTATGGCTTGACGAGGATTGCTTATTAACATTTATGAAGTGCTGATGATGATGGTAATATCCCTATTGATAACCTTTGATATCAATGATACCAAATCGCAATAAAACGGGCATATATCGTTCTAACCTCGTTTTTAGGTGGTCATTGAATATCTTCGGAATATGGGATATTCACTCAAACGAACAAAAGCCTTAGACATGCCCTCCCACTTGCGTCTGTTTATGGTATTTCTATGCCAGTTCACACCCGCAACCTTTCTTAGTTCGTCAATCCTTCGTCTTCTCTTCCTTCATTCTCTAAATGTTAATTTCCATCTATTAGCTATCATTCTTCTTATATATCTTGCCAAGGTAACTTTTTTCTTTCATGTTGTTAAAATATGCCCTCCTTTAGTTTTCTCTCGTATGCATATTGCTCTTTTTCTGCCTATTAGTGTTATTCTCATCATTCTTCTTTCCATAGCTCTTTTGAGTTGTAAATACCCATTTCCGGGCCCTCCTTGCCCATAGATTGAGTGGAGATAGGGCTTGGGTGCTAATCATATGGGTATATTGTCAGTCTCTAGGGCATTGTCCTGCTAGCTAGGGCCTTGTCACTGTCCCTTGCCTCTGCCATTCATAGGTTACCTTTAATCTCATTCCCTTTCTCCGCCTTAAGAGAGACAAGAGTTAACGTTAGGACCAATAACTGAATACATATTTTTTCTTTTGATTAGAACCATAATCTTAGTTACTTTAGAAATGTCATGTATGTATGGAAAGAGAGAGAGAGAGAGAGAGAGAGAGAGAGAGAGAGAGAGAGAGAGAGAGAGAGAGAGAGAGAGAGAGAGAGAGCGAGTGTGGATTACGAGCCTAAAGCATAAAATCGGTGACATAATAACAGAATGGTAAAAGCTGAAATTAGCTATTTACTTCAACGGTATTTTTTTTCTTTTATGTGGAGTTCGATGGCACTTGCAGTGTAGAAGAAAGCGGACTTCTTTGATTGCATGTGCGTTGCTTGCTCCACGTGCCTTACAGAGCTTTCAGCGAAACTGCACTACTATCGTTCTTCCATACTTTATATATCTTTAAGGGGTTCTCCGAAATTAATAAGGATTATGAATTCGTCTTTTAGGTGTTTTTCCCACTCATGTTAAAGTTTTTTGTGTGGAGTTTTGTTTAGTAACTCCTCAATATCAATCAGTAATTAGTTCAATTTGGTTTTATAGCAGGAAGTATCCCTCACCTGTTCTAAAATCATGGCGCCTTTGTAACTATGCAAACTTTTACGGTTAGTTTTGAAACTTACTATTTTTGACTAACTCGCATACTGTAAATGTTAGGCAAAACATAGTATTGTTGCATATTTTTCATACCATTAAATGATTCATTTTGTTTATATCTCTTACTAAAATTCTACCTTGGAACGCTTTTTAACAAATCAAAATTCATTTTGATAACCCAAATCGAGTGGTCAAAATAGCTGTCGTTTGTCATGTAGAAAGAGTTGCAACGTGGACATACTTTGAAATGATTTAAAATAGCTTAAATCTAGTCTAGATAATCAGAGAGATTATTTGAGTTCCATATATGGTGAGGGGGAGATGGAGATGGTTTGGACCTGTTCATCGCACTCCTCAAGAGAGATTAGTTCACCAAACTTTTAACTGGGCTCCACAAGGAAAACCCAGGCCTACATAGCTCAGGACTATGAAGCGTGAAGTAGGAGATTATGAATGGAGAACAATTGAATTTAAAGGTTCAAGATAGAGACGACTGTCTTGAATTTAACCGAGGCCCTTTGCGTTAATAGTCGTAGGGGGAGATGCTGATGAATTAGCAATGGAAAAATCTTCCGGTTTTCAGCAATGCTCAGCGGATAGGATTGTTAACACTAGTACCAATATACAAATTGGATGAGTAGACGTAAACATGGAATCTGAAATCCTTTTCTAATCTCAAGAAAAAAAAAAAATAATCCCCTTCCCTTAAAAATATCTTTTGCTTTTGTTTAGAACAGAAGGACAAACGTCTCAAGTAATAAAGAAATTTGAATATGGAATAGAGTGAAAATTTTTGGCAGGAGACGAGAGGAAACATTCATTGGGTCACGTAATTCAGAGACTACAGATTCTTATATGGTAAATATGTGAAGAGGATTTAGGTAACCCAGTCATTTGAGAGAAGGAAAATTATACCATAAAAGTTGATGGAAAAAAAAAAACAATCTTACGGTAAGAGAGAGAGGCACGTGTATGCACTCTACCGCAGGGAGAGAGAGAGAGAGAGAGAGAGAGAGAGAGAGAGAGGAGAGAGAGAGAGAGAGAGAGAGAGAGAGAGAGAGAGAGAGAGAGAGAGAGAGAAGCAATTAGCCGGAGGAAATATCTGTAATGTAATCCAAAAAAAGGAACAGTGGCAAATACCGTGAATAATTAAGGTCAACGTTTCACTTAAAAAATATAAAAGTTGTCCATTTCCATTTTTTTAACGTGCAAATATTTAAGCCAAATTAGGTTATCAGAGACTTTACATTACTTCTTTCCATATTTTTTAAGGAAAACTGCAATGCTGTGATTTCTCGTTATCCATGCATCAGCAGCGACAAACTTTAGAAGTTGCAACAAACAGAATAAGTGAATATTTGTCAGTAAATATAAAATATTAAATTTTTATTTCCTTCAGATTGAGGGAGGATTTCCTTTTACCACTTTCGTAAGCAAATAAGAAAAGGTCCCGATAAGAGGTTTGTCTAAAGAAGATTTCTCTTTTAAGAGACCGAGTAAGAAATATAGGTTCTCCTTTTCCTGATTTCCTCTCTCTCTCTCTCTCTCTCTCTCTCTCTCTCTCTCTCTCTCTCTCTCTCTCTCTCTCTCTCTCTCTCTCTCTCTCTCTCTCTCTCTCTCCCTATTACCATGAGGTACTGATCAGTTTTAATGCTTATTTCTCCTACCGCTTTTGTTATGGTATGATCCTCAAAACTGCTGAAGTTCATGATGCTGTGATTGATATCAGAGTTACGACAGTAACTTCACGAGTAAATTTCTGAGTTTTTTAAAGTTTTCATCAGCATTTTGGTGGCGAAGATTTTTCTTCTATGCTTTTACTATTTCAGTGATATTCCCTATTAACTGATATTGCCTCCTACAACATTATTATCGTGAAGTACAAAGCATCCCTTTACAAACCCCAGCGTACCATTTACGTCAACACCTGAAGCTGATATATAATTCATCTGTTGAAGTTCATAAGCTTCTCGCAATTGCCTTCTAAATTCTCTTTGATCGTGATGTATATATCGTTATAGATCATCATAAAGCCAAACAAAAGGCACATTTGTTGAATTGTGTCGACCCTTTTAACGTGACATCTATTGGAATCTAATTTAAGCCTTACTGAAGCTGATGTCATCGGAAAAGGCCTTGACAAATATTTGCATTTGAGTACTACAATT
>NC_090760.1:61231397-61233897 GCF_036898095.1 Palaemon carinicauda | reverse complement strand
ATATATATATATATATATATATATATATATTTACCAAGGCAATTCCCCCAATTTTGGGGGTAGACGACATAAAAAAAGGGAAAATAAAATAGAAAAATTACTCGCACCATATTGTCAAAATATAAAAACCTTCGTCTGAATGTGTGTAAATATTATGTTATTCAAATCATTAATGAAATTTGTTTCATAGGCAGAATTATTTTTTGCAATCTATGCTGTTGTTAATTCTGTTTTATTAGGAATAAGCAGTATGAACACCATTTGTTGTGATACGGTAGGAGGTAAGGGGATCTTGTTTGTGTTCGTTGAAACATTTTATGAAGGGTCAGTTTCAATGAAACCCTTTCGAATTTATACTAACAAATGAAAATAAAGGGCAGCTTAAATCGTATTCCAACCACTTGCTCTCCCTAAAAAGGGAGAATTTCTTTTACTAATTTCAAGATAAAGGGATAATTTCTCGTATAGCTATAATTAATTTTAGCATAGCTCTTATACAGTTTTTCTTGGTGTTTAAGATAATTAACCGGAATGATCCTCAGAATGCGCACCTTCCCTGAGGTTACTCAATATCAATGAAAGTCATTATCTTTATCTCCAGGTTCCCTCGTGTACGTTGTGGATTTGGGTTATCTTATTTCAAACGTTTAAATATATGAAATAAAATTAAGTGGTTTCCATGGTGACAAATCCTCAATTTCGCATCACTGTTCCCTTAAAGTTGTTCATTATTGGGATTAGTTATATAGCTTTGAAAAACCCTGCTAACACCCAACCTCTGACATACATACCCACGAACACTGGAGTAAACTTCTGCCCCTTCCAACTTCATTTGCAGAAGTAATAAAATGCGTAATGAAATTCATTTGAATACATTGCGATTAACTAATGACTAAGAAATTAAAATTAGGAAAAAATTCATTACGTAGCGTTCTCTGACCTTCTTGATTTTCGTTCTCCATAAACTGCCGATCCTTGGCAATTGCTCTTCGAACCTTAATGGAGGATCATTAATTGCCAAATCTCTTCCTCCAATGGGACTCAGAAGTAATTTAGTTACTGTAATGAGCTTTATGAAGAAAGTTTAATCCTATTTCACTAGTTCTGAATTGCTCAGATTTTCTCCATTTCGACGCTAATGAAGGTTTGGTTTGGTGTCTGTGTGGTTTATTGATTTGAAATAAAAAGCTTCGGTAAAATGATAATTACGTAGAAGAGAGAAACAATTTAAAATTTTAAAAATGTTCCCATTAAATTGCCTCCTCTAAACATATGCATTTCCCCTTTTAACGGTTAATAAGAGTTTCGGTAGATGAAAAAAAAAAAAAGTATAAAACACGAAACCTGCTCCACTTCTACCAGAAGTTGATAATCTGGAGAAAGGCTTCTATTAAATGTTTTCCTACCCACTTAATGAAATTAGGTGTTCTTGAGATATCCTGCTAACACACACACACATATATTGGTGAGAACGTGACCTCCCTCCAACATATGGAGGAAGTTAAAAAGTTGAAAGATTTTAGAAAAATAGAAACTTACCATTTTAAATACATTCTTTCATTCTTCTTATATTGTAGAGTTTTGAGGCTCTTTATTGACTGACGACCAGATAGTATGATATTGGCTCCTCTTTGGTTAAAGCTGTTTTTTTCTCACCTTCAGCATATACCTAATATTCTGCCATATAAATTGAAAATTTTCTTTCGTCATCCATACAACGACATCAAACATGGCTGCTTTCTGACTTAGTAAGGGTAAAAGGAACTCTTTTAGGTTATCTAAACAGATCTAGTGTTGAATAAAGCCCTATCCTATGTACTTTGGCCTTGTACTGTTCTGGCTTAAGTTCTATATTTGTTTTTCTATCTTGAATTTTCTATTTTCATTATGAAAGTCATTTTTACTCTTCTACTTTCAGTCAAAGCTGCTATGCTGGACGTGTTTGTATTGCCTTGTATGATGTGTCTGCTCTGCCATGTTGACACATTGTATATAATATTTTGTCATTTGGTGTATGGTTTATCATAGCATTATTATTATTATATTATATATATATATATATATATATATATATATATATATATATATATATATATATATATATATATTATAAATACAGATAAATATACATATATTTATATTATAAATAATTAGATTATATTTGACATTCGAATTGATCTTGATATGTCCAACGAAAGATAAACTTGGGAATTCAGAAATCAAAATCCACAGATATTTAAGATTTATCACTGTATACTTGTGTTGAAAGTTTCTCCAAAACAAGACGAAATACAAGATGAACCAACCGAGCTGGTATTGGTAAAACAAACCTCTCTCTCTCTCTCTCTCTCTCTCTCTCTCTCTCTCTCTCTCTCTCTCTCTCTCTCTCTCTCTCTCTCTAGGGTTTGTGCGATATTTTTCATAGTGATAATTTATTATCTTATATCTAAAGTTACTAATAAAACCATATCCTGAGTTTTATTGTAGTGCACATAGAATT
>NC_090760.1:61213897-61223897 GCF_036898095.1 Palaemon carinicauda | reverse complement strand
AGTCATTTCTTATCCGATCCTCTCTTGTCACCCCAGACATCCACCTAAGCATTCTCATTTCTGCCACATCCATCTTCTTCTCCTCTGTCTTCCTCATGCTTGCTGTTTTTGTTCCATACAGCATTGCTGTCCTTACCACTGTCTTATGAAATTTTCCTTTCAATCTCAGCGGTATTCTTTTGTCGCAAAGAACTCCTGAGGCTGCTCTCCAGTTGTTCCAGCCTGCCTGTACCCGATGTTTAACTTCATCTTCCATACCTCCTCCAGCATTAACAAATGATCCCAAATACTTAAACTTATCAACTCTCTTTATCTGTTCTCCCCTAACCTGAATACTTTCTCTATCATTCCCCTCACTGGTGGTACACATATATTCTGTCTTAGATCTACTTATTCTCATTCCTCTGTCCTCCAGTACTTGCCTCCATCTTTCCAATTTCACTTCCAGATCTTCCCTGCTCTCTGCGCACAGAACAATATCATCTGCATACAATATGTTCCATGGTACTGCCTCCCTTACCTCTTCTATTAAAACGTCCATCACTATGTTAAAGATAGATGGGCTCAGAGCCAACCCTTGGTGTAATCCTACTCTCACCTCAAAGCCCTCTGTCTCCCCAGCACTGCTCCTCATTCTAGTAAATACACTACGGTATATCTCTTGTATCAGTCGAACGTACTTCTCTGGCACCCTCCTCTCCCTCTGACTCCTCCACACCTCTTGTCTTGGGACTCGGTCATAAGCCTTTTCAAGGTCAATGAATACCACATGCATGTCTCTTTGCTATTCCCGGAATTTCTCCATTAGTTGTCTCAGACAAAATACACCATCTGTTGTTCCCCTACCCTTCATGAATCCCATCTGCTCTTTACCTATTTCTACCTCTTCTCTTAGTCTGGCATCTATCATCCTTTCCAGTATCTTCAAAGTGTGGGAAATCAATTTAATACCTGTGTAATTCCCACACTCTTGGACATCACCTTTCCCTTTGAATATTGGGATCAATATACTCCCACGCCACTCATTTGGTATCTTTTCCTGCTCAAAAATCTTTATCATGAGGTCGTACAGTATATCTACTCCTTCATCTCCTAATGCTTTCCATGCCTCCACAGGAATCATGTCTGGTCCAGTTGCCTTCCCATTCTTCATCCTCCTCAGTGCATTTATTACCTCTTTCCTAGCGAAACTTATTACCATGCCAAAGTTTGCCTGTTCATCCTCTCTTAGTAATCTATCATTTTCTTCATTTAACAGCTGTTCAAAATATTCTTTCCATCTCTTTACAATGTCTTCCTCCTTTCTAAGTACTACACCATCTTGATCTTTAATTTGTTTGATGTGTGTAATATCTTTGGTGCTCTTATTTCTAGTCTTTGATAGCTTGATCATCTTGTTTAATCCTTCCTTTGTCCCCAGCTCATTATACACATCATCATATGCCTTAGCTTTAGCTTGGGCTACTACCTTCTTCACCACCTTGTTTTTCTCTCTGAGCCTCTCTCTGTCATCCCCTGACTGTGACTCTTCCCATCTCTTCTTTGCCTCCTTATCTTTTACAACTTTCTCAGTTTCTTCACTCCACCACCAACTCTCCTTTTCTTCCCATATGATACCAGATGTCTCTCCTAGCAACTCCTTTCCATGCCTTCTCATTACTGCTGCATTTCGTGTCCACCATTCTTGAACATCTTCAATTCCTATATCAATATCCTCCAAAACCCTTCTCTTAAACTCTCTCATTTTAACTCCTTCCCTCACTAGTTTGTACCATTTAATTTTCCTTATCCCTTTAGCTTAAGCTTTTCTTTCCCTTTTTAGGCCTAAGTCCATACATAGTAGTCTGTGTTGGGGGGCTACATGGTCCCCTGGGATAACCTTGCAGTTCTTGACCTCCACCAGCCTTATCCTTTTATACAGGAAGTAGTCTATCTTGGAGCATCTTCCCCCACTCCTATAAGTTATTAGGTGTTCCCTTTTCTTCTTAAAGAATGTGTTTACTATTGCCATGTCAAATGACACAGCAAAATCCACTACACTCTCTCCTTCTGGGTTTCTCTCCCCAATTCCATGGCCCCCATGCACCCGACCAATTGCCTCATTCTCACTTCCAACATGTCCATTCAAATCTGCCCCCACTATGACCCTCTCCTGTTCTTCCAGTTCTTGCATTACTCCATCCATGTCTCTCCAGAAATTTCCTTTCTCCTCTTCTGTGCAACCAACTTGAGGTGCATATGCACTTATAATATTCAGAATCTCTCCTCCACAACACATCTTCAATCTGATGATACGGTCATTCTTTCTAAGCACCTCTATCACCGCATTCTTCAGCTCACCAGACAGTACTATGCCAACTCCATTCCTACCTTGTTTATTTGCTCCGCTATAATATAGCTTATATCCATCACCTACTCTTTAGCTTTATTTCCCTTCCATCGTGTTTCCTGCACACACGTAGCATCTACTCTCTTTTCCCTCATCAAGTCTGCTACTTCTCTACCTCTCCCTGTCATGGACCCAACATTAAGCTGACATATTCTGAGTCCAAAGTGAGCTCGCTTCTTTAGCTGCACCCGCTCCTGATGCAGTAGCCCTCGCCTTATCACAGAGTTAGGGCGATGTCTCTGTGCGTCGTTTACGGAGTATGCCCTAGTATTACCTCTTTCCCTATTTCGGCTCATTCCATTTAAGGTTTTGGCACAGGTTTTTATGGTCGGATGCCCTTCCTGACACCAACCCTCCCTATTTATCCGGGCTTAGGACCGGCACCCATTGGTGGCTAGGTTAAATATAGATTGAACAGATGAATCTCAAAAATAAAATCTAAATGAACTTCAAAGATAGAAAAAATTATTCTTCTGATATAATTCTGTTTGACTTTAACCTGAAAACAGTACCTTGAGGGTATGATTATCGGACTGTTACGTGTGTGCATGTCTTCCTGTGTGAGAACAAAGCATCCATTGAAAAGAATAACGGGGTTTGTTGCAAATATAGCTCCCTTTCACATGGAAACTACTCATCGTAGTTTTCAGGACCCTGGTTTTCTCTCTAGTTCCTGTAAGTCATGAAATTATGAAATAGAAAAGAAATGACACATACATGCTGTAAAACCTGCTTACTAACTTATACCAAGTTAGAAAGGTACTACTGTAGTAAAGTTTGGTGTCCTTAAATGTGTGAGAAAAAAATATGCGAGGAATAAGTCAGACTAATAGGTATATGTGGAGGCTAAGGAAAGAACTATAACCAGAGTGGAGGCCAACATTATGCCATCAGGTCAGTTAGTAGAGGATCATATAAATCTACAATAGATGTAAGATGAAAGAACGTTTCTGACACGGTGACTTTCTTTACTTCTATAATCTTTTGATCTTTTGACTTTTTAACCTCTTTAATATGTTGGAAGGAGGCCATGTTGTCGCTCTTATGTGTGTGAGTATGTCCGTCAACAGAACATCTCAAGAATCAATGATCTTTATGAGTTCGCAAGAAATCAAATAATAGACGCCATTCACCAGATTATCTACTTGTGGTAGAAGTCGAGCAAGTTTTGAACTTCATAGTAAGAATTATACCCATTTTCATATTACCCTTTAAAAAGGAAAAGGAAGATTTCTAGAGTAAGCAATTTAATAGGAATTTTTGGGTAATTTCTAAATAGATTTTTCCTTCTATGCAATTTTTTAATGAGCCTTTTATTTCAAATCAATAAACCACACAGACACCAAACCAAACCTTCTTTAGCGTCAAAATGGAGAAAATCTTATCAATTCAGAACTCGTGAAATACGATTAAACTTTCCTCATAAAGCTCATTACAGTAACTAAATTACTTCTGAGTCCCATTGGAGGAATAGATTTGGCAATTAATGATCCTCCATTAAGGCTCGAAGAGCAATTGCCAAGTTTATCAAGAAGGCCAGAGATCACTCCGTCATGAATTTTTCCTTAATTTTAATTTCTTGGTCATTAGTTAATCGCAATATATTCAACTGACTTTCATTACTCATTTAATTACTTCTGCAAATGAAGTTAGAAGGGGCATAAGTTTACTTCAGTGTTGTGGGTAGTATGTGAGTGGTTGGGTGTTAGCAGGGTTTTTCAAAACTATATAAATAATCCCGATAATGATCAACTTTAAGGGAACAGTGATGAGGAATTGAAATAAGGTAACCCAAAGTCAAACGTACATTAAGGAACCTGACGATAAAGATAATGACTTTCATGAAGTCATTAATATTGAGTAACCTCAGTAAAGGTGTTTATTCTGAGGAGCGCTCTTGTTATTATAAGGGCATTGCCGGAAGTATATGTAGCCATACTGATAATTATATATATATATATATATATATATATATATATATATATATATATATATATATATATATATATATATATATATATATATATATATATATATTTGTTTTTTAAAAAGAAAATGAAGAATCTATTTATTTCTATTTTTCTTTTAAAATACGAAGCGGTTTCGTTCCAACAGATACCCCTATAACCCAAACAATAGCCCACCCCCACTCAGCATCACAACGTAAAAAGGAACAAAATGGTGTTCATATTGCTTATTTTAGATATAACAACAATAGCACGGAATGGTGTTGAAAACTATTTATACTTGTGCCTACTGTTAGAAATAAATTTCATCATTTATCCAAATAACATACAATGTAAGATATACACATATTCAGCCAAAGGTTTTTCTATTTGGGTCGTATAGTGCTAAAATATTAATTTTATGAATTATTGTATATGTTACGCATTTTATCATTCCATATCATCATTTATATCCATAGAATTACCTGGAATTTATGATATCATAATTTCAAAGTGTTATTGGATCCTTTGTCTGGCCAGACAGTAACACATTGGATCTATTTCTCTGGTTACGGCTTTTTTTTTTTTTTTTTTTTTTTACCGGCAACACTGAGCTTACCAAATAATACTTCTTTGGTCCAGGGGTTAACTGCTGCAGTGTAATATTCCAGTGGCTACTTTCCTTTTGCTAAGGTTGGAAGAGACTCTTTAGCTAAGGACTTTTATATGTCTTCATGAGACAAACTTTCTGAGTGAATGTGAGATAGATAAGATAATGAGAGTAAATGAACCCAGGAAAATAGAGTGATACTATGAATGGTGAAATAATGACAATAATTCATTTGTATAAACGTTTTGGAGTAAATGCCATGCGTGACTGCAAGGTGAGAGACGAGGGCAGACACGTAATAGCTTGGTAAAACACTCAAATTGTCTGTTGAATACAAAGTGAAAATACAACATGAAGGAAATGTTGAAGCAACCGTCAATTATAAAATTGTGAATGTTGAATGCAATTATGATAGAAAACTCGTTAGAAATGTTGAGATGAATGTAAATTGTAGTAAATGTAGTGCAAGAAGAAATGATAAGGTAAGGAATGTGGAAAAGCACAGATGAAGTATTAAAAAGTTAGTTTGGATGAAAGGATGATAAGAGTATTTAGAGGTAATTCATTTGCATAAAAGATTATGGTAATAGGTAATTTAAAAGACTATCTAATTCAGGAGATAAGGGAAGAAGCCACAAAAAGGATTATAAATAGGTGTGATGAAAAACATATTGGAAATAAAAAAACATTGGTATCCAGGGAACGAAAAAGTGTTTGAAAGTTAAAGGTGAAACGATACAATAAATGTCGAAGGACTCTTTTGAAAGGTGTGTGACTTCATGTGAGCGAACAATATAAAAGGGATATTACCTTATTTTTCTTTTTTGTGAAAACAAATCATTTCTTGGACAATATATATTCTTAAGTTACATACACAATTCTCACACAAATATTAAAAGATATGTTCTGAAAATTAACATTATTTAGCTACGAAGAAAGATAAAAGTCTATGACAAAAATCTTCTGTACATATAGCTGTTGAATTCAGGATTTTTGTACTTAAAATTGAAATCAACCCATCTTCACCATCGTAGCTAATTGGTAGGTTTGTACATGACATTAGTGTATTAAAACATATGGCTTATTTGAATATATATATATATATATATATATATATATATATATATATATATATATATATATATATATGTATGTATCTATATATATATATATATATATATATATATATATATATATATATATATATATATATACATACATACATATATGTATACATATATATATATATATATATATATATATATATATATATATATATATATATATATATATATATATATATATATATATATATATATATGTATGTGTGTGTGTAATGTAAGTATATATGAACAAAACTCACTGGATAACACGATGACGAGTTTAAATAAACCACAATGAAAATACTGAGTGAATACGGACTGGTTTCGTCTCTAATACATTATCATGACAACCTATTAATTAATAGAGACATTTATAAATGTATAAACTACGGTGAGTCTATTCGGACACGTGGGACGCTTCTTGGGCGGAGATCATCCCATTACGAGAGTAGGATCAGTTAACATGCCAGTTCAGATGTCCATATTTTTTTTTTTTTTTTTTTTATTAACAAACAATTTCATTATGATAATGCAACTTTATCTTAGGTAATTTTGCATATATGTGTATATACAAAAACATATAAATACATATATACCCATATGCATATACATTGATGCATAGATGTCTAACCCATTTACATACTCAATATGCATATACACACATCTATATATATATATATATATATATATATATATATATATATATATATATATATATATATATATATATATATATATATATATATATATATATATATATATAAATATATATATATATATATATATATATATATATATATATATATATATATATATATAAATACAAATGAGTAACATTATAAATATCAGACAATCATGGATATGTGTACCTAAAAGTAGCTCCTATCAAACTACGTTGACTCAAATGGGATGCTGAAACCTGACCTATGTTATAAGGATTAAACGAAATAAGAACACGGAATATGGCAGGAGTAGGATGTATCCCATGGGCGTTATTGGGAGTAAATATATTTTGTTGGATAACTTTCTTAGCTGCTGGCTCATTCTTTAAGCTCCAAACCATCATTACACGTCCTTAATTTGGGAGAAAAAAATGTAATGATAATCATACAGGAACTGATGTTGTGTGCTGACTAATAGTAGCTGTTGAAGTGATTATATATGTTTAGGGATATGACATTTAATATTTACCTCAGGTAAGAATTACGACAAGCAACCAGCTAGTTAATGTCATCATTGCAATTATTATTCTTGCATGATTGCTTTTTTTTTCTCCAGCCTTGACACGAAATTCATCATTAGAACCAGCTTGTAAGACGATATAGATATAAGCACACACACTCATAATACAAAGTGTGAATAGTTGAGTAAATAAATAGATAAATGATATATATATATATATATATATATATATATATATATATATATATATATATATATATATATAGATATATATATATATATATATATATATATATATATATATATATATATATATATATATATATATATATATATATATATATATATATATATATATATATGCTGTTATGTACGGTATATATAGTATGCACAGCTATGTGGAATTAAACGCAGCTCCAGAGAAGGTATTTCTTGACAGATCCAACTGAGTTTCAATACCCCTTTAAGAAGTATCTTATTATCTTGGAAATCGTTACCAATCTGACTATCTTCTATTCGAACAAAATCGAATTTATTTCTCAAACCAATATTCTAATGACCACTGGAGGCAGAGGCGACCGGGACTGCTGCTAAACCCAACACGGCGAAAAAGGGGCGATAGAGGAGGTGACCTGGGTCTAAATGGATTCCCCAACTTACGTCACATCACTTCGCTCCACCTCTTTAACATTTGTCTCTGTCTTTCTTTCTCTTTCTATGTTCTTATATAGATTGGCGTATTTACAGAATTGTATCCAAAATTAGTGTAACTCTTGTTCCACTCCACCAGTGAGGTAAAATTGTATTGTGTATAAATGTTTACCCAAATTCAAATATAACCGATTTAAAAGAGTTGTTGTTGATGTGCACCAGAGTGAGTATAAGAATGTGATATATGCTGTTCCTCAGCGTGGTGTTCCTCGCACATTTTCCTACTCTATTTACATATTATATGATCTGGCCTAAAAGCAAGCTCGTTACATATACAGATGATGCTACTCCCTATGTCTGAAATATATATATATATATATATATATATATATATATATATATATATATATATATATATATATATATATATATATATATATATATATATATATATATACAGTGAACCCACGTTTATCGCGGTTGATAGGTTCCAGACCCGGCCGCGATAGGTGAAAATCCGCGAAGTAGTGACATCATATTTACCTATTTATTTAACATGCATATTCGGACTTTTAAAACCTTCCCTTGTACGTAGTACTGTTAACAAACCACCCTTTAATGTACAGAACACTTAATGCATGTACTACAGCACCCTAAACTAAAACAGGCACAAATAATAAAGGCGATTTTATATCATGCGTTTCCTAAACACCTAAAAAGCACGATAAAAAATGGCAACCAATCTTTTATTTACGTTCATTTCTGATCATAATGAAGAAACTAACTCATTTAGTGTACACATATATGTATAGGTTAGTTTTTGCATCGATTATATTGATTATACAGTATGTTGATTTTTTTATTACCAATGTTTTACTTAATTTTTCTTAGGACTTCCAAATGAAACGACGGCGTAATAAAGTACTGTACGCTCAGTAAACAACCACGCTCAGAACAAAGAAGGCATTTAACGCGCATGATGAAAGGGATAAATAATGATATTTACAGTAAAAGCATTTACAAAATATGTTATTAGTACAAATATAATTTACCGTATCTATACAAAATCATACAGTACATACTGTACGTAGCAAAGCAGGAAAACAATTTACGAGAGAGAGAGAGAGAGAGAGAGAGAGAGAGAGAGAGAGAGAGAGAGAGAGAGAGAGAGAGAGATTGTTTTACGTACGTGAATGTAAATTTTATACAAAAAAAATATGATAGGTTACAACATGTAGACTTTTAAAACCTTCCCTTTAACCTAATGCATATAGTACTAAACTATAAAACAGGCACAAATATTAGAATGTTAGAATATTAAAGTAAAAAATCAAGATTGTTACTGTACTCACCACGAAAGAAGTTCAAGAAAAACTTGAATGATGATGGCGATGAATTTGCTGCACAGTAGAAATGATGATGATGAAGCTGATGATGTGTTCTACTGTGCAGCCAGGTAGTATTTTACGTCTCTTCAGACGAAGGTGTCTTTTCCTGGGACACCTCTTCAACTTCTTCAATTTCTTCCGAAGGCGTAGTAGCAGGAGGAACTGGCTCTTTTTTGCGAGGCTGGAAGAACACTGAGATCGGAAGTTGTTGCTGCTGCTTCTTTTTTCGATCTAAAAGCATCTTGTAGGGAGTCATTATGTCATCAACCTTGTTGCAGAATTGCATCGACCGAACCATATCCTCGTCCCACTCTTGCAACATTTCTTTCAACTCCTTCACATGGTTGCAGGCCTTGGCAAGCCGTTCTAATGTTAAGCCCGTTTCTTCGACATTTTCTTGGGTCTCTTCCTGGGTTTCACTCTCTTCTTCGCTTGCCGATTTCGTCAGGTCTTCGAGATCTGCATCAGTTAGGGGCTGGGAATGGCAGTCCAACAACTCGTCGACGTCTTCAGTCGTCATGTCGCCAAACCCGTCACCTCCAATTATGGCAGCCAACTGCACAGATTTGCGTATTGCAGAGTGTTGGATTTCAGCAGGTGTAAATCCCTCGTCGTCGTAAACAATCTGGGGCCACAACTTCTTCCAGCTTGCATTCACGGTTGCAGGTTTCATCTCTTGCAGTGCCTTCTGAATATTCTGCAGGCACGTGGCTATGGTGTACTGCCGCCAG
>NC_090760.1:61196397-61201397 GCF_036898095.1 Palaemon carinicauda | reverse complement strand
AAAAAAGTAAACAAAATTTTCCGACAAATAAACATCTAGAGGAATCATTACTCTATGATAGTTCCTTAGTACGTAGTAATTTTGAAAGAATTGGGAAAAAAACGAAAAAATGGCAATCACCGGAAAATCGAACACATACCTATATATACGCCATATCTGGCTAAAAAAAAGATAGGCATGGGTAGCCAGATCATCTAGAAACACTTTCCAACACTATAAAAATATAAGTTTTGCGACACTACTTGCCAATTCCTTACGGTAACATGACTAAGCAAAAAAATGCAAAACAAATAAAAAGGGGCACTCGTGGAAAAATGGCCATTCTAATATACGGCATTTCAGAAAAACAAAATTTCAGCCACGTGCTAGGCAAACCATCAAGGCATATTTTCCGACAAATAACCATATAAATGAAATATTACTCTGTGATAGTTCCTTAGTACGTAGTAATTTTGAAAGAAATGGGAAAAAACGAAAAAATGGCAATCACAGGAAAATAGAACACATACTTATATATACGCCATATCTGGCTAAAAAAAAAATAGGCATGGGTAGCCAGATCATCTAGAAACAATTTCCAACACTATAAAAATATAAGTTTTGCGACACTACTTGCCAATTCCTTACGGTAACATGACTAAGCAAAAAAATGCAAAACAAATAAAAAGGGGCACTCGCGGAAAAATGCCCAACATTCTAATATACGGCATCTCAGATAAAAAAAAAAGACATGCACGTGTTAGCCCAACCATCAAGGCACACTTTCTAACACATAAACATGAAAAAAAAATCAATAATATACGGCAATTCCTTACTACGTAGTAAATTTTTACAAATATTGAAAAAAAAACAGAAATTGGCAACCGCAGTTAAATACCCAATATACCAATAACTACGTCGTATCTGACAAAAACAAAATCACGCATGGGTAGCCAGATCATCTAGACACACTTTCCAACATTAAAAAAGCAAAAGTTTTACGACACTATTTCGCAATATCTTACGGAAAAATGACTTGGCAAAAAAATGAAAAAAAATGAAAAAGGGGCACTCGCGGTAAAATGGTCCTCGTGGTGATGAACGACATTTTAACTAAAAAAAAAAACATGCACATGGTAGCCAAACAATCCACCAAGACTTTCCACAACTGATAACCTATACAAGTTGCACCATTCTACGACAATTTCATAATACGTAATAACTTTGATAATTATGCAAACTACCTCAGAAGGGTAAACTCGGACGCGAACGACCCCGACGCGTCTCAGAAATCGGGGAAGGAGTACAGCTACAGCAATGCACATCTGGACACTACTAGAGCGTGTAGGGGAGACACCTCCTGCAGGTCGATCACCCACAAATTCAGTCACAGGGGTGAGTCACGTGAGAAAAACCTGTTTTTTTTTGACGCTCGGGGTCGCAAACGACCCACCGTACCTATCCAGGGTTAATTTCTGGCTCATATTTTGGGGAAACACTTACTGTGTGTCTTAAATATTCATTAACGTTCTTAAGAGATTCGTCCAAGTTATTATCTCTCTGTATTTTCATTGAACATTATCTTAGTTTTACTTATATCGACACTCATTCCCACAATTCAGTGTTCTCTATTTAAATGTTCCATCATATTATTTAATTCTTCCCATGATTTAGTAAACAGAACTCTGCCATCTGAAAATATCAAGTTGTTAGGGTATTTTCAATTAATGTTAATTTTTCCATCTTCCCAATCTAAATTATTAAACTTTTAAGTACGCTGTGAGTAATTTGCGAGAGCTATGGTCTCCCTGTCTAACTTCATTCTCAATCGGAATATTCTCATTATATTTTTGTAATTATAGGATTGCTGTACTTTCTGTATAGATACCTTCAAGTGATCCAACATAATATTTATCTATTTTTTTTTCTTTGAACGGCTTTCATTACTGCTGAAATTTTGACTGAATCAAAAGCTTTCTCATAGTCTATGAATTCCATATACATTGCTTTATTATGATTTGTTGAGTTTTTCCTTAAGTGATTAATTATATAGATATGGTCAGTTGTTGAATACCCGTTTCTAAATCATGCCTGCTCTCTTGGTTGATTAAAGTCAGGCGGTCTATCTGTAATCATTTTATGTATTGCTGGGAGTAACCTTTAGGGTGGTAATTTTTCAGTTCTTGCTTTCCAATTTCTTTAACACTCATACTTTCCAAAGTTCAATGTCTTTTGAAAAAATGTGTAAATAGGTATGCACAATCATCTGTTCTATAAATTAAAGTTTGGCTTTTGCAAAGATCTTGGAGTATGTAATACCCGTGTTAAAATTTCCAATTCTGTACAGAAGTCCTTGATTGTAAAAAGAAAATCGTCTGAGTGGCGTTGATCTTAGTACTGCCTTTACCCTATTAATTATGATCTTGTTTCTAAACTTGAACAGATGAAATTAGGTGGGTCTTTTCTTACCACCACTACTGAATCTTCAAGCAATAAATTGCTGCGAGTAGTTGTTGATAGGTACCATAGTGGTCTATATAGATGTATTATGTGATGATCTCCACGGTAATGTCCTGGCCCTATTGCCTTTCATACTACATAAGAGTGATTGTAAAAAAAAAGTAATTGTAAACTAAGATCATATATTCTATGAAAAAAAAAAAATAATCTCTCATTCGAAAAAAAGTGTTGCTCTTCCCTAAAGGTCCTTTTACAGAGGGCGTCCGGGCAAAGACCTGGCAGTGAATTTAACCTTCTGGAAGCGTTCTAAACCTTGTAGATTATTTATTTCCTTATTTCCTTTCCTCACTGTGCTATTTTTCCTTGCTTTGATCTTATAACCATTGTTTTTAATAACTTTAGTAATTTTAATAATTTTAATGATAATTGCTCTTTTGATTATAATAATAATAATAATAATAATAATAATAATAATAATAATAATAATAATAATAATAATTTTGATATTAACAATTACGATGATATCTGGTTTGGCCTATGAAACAAGCTCGTTCCACATGCACATAGATGATGCTAATCGTTTTGCATCAAATCCATATCCTCTGGTTGCAAAATTCGTTAATATTATGATTATTAGTATGCCGAGGATAGTGACTCATTATCATCTATTTTTTGGATTTACAATGTTTCTTTACATAAACTAGCATTTAGATTTCTAGGTGTGATTGTTGATTATAAGTTTACTCTTGGGAAACATATTCATTCTTGTTCTTCATTTGCAAAAAAAAATAATGGTTTTCTTGAGAAAGTCTTTCAAGATTTTTGGTGATCCATCAATCCTGGGCAAATGTTTCAATTCCTTCATGTTACCTTGTTTTGAATATTTTGGCTTGTCTGGTCTTCAACTGCTGACTCACTTATCAATTGGATTGAAAAACCTACGGTCTATTGAATTGCTTATTACTGATTTGGATATGAATCTCTGATACATCATTCAGTCTGTTCTCTATGCATGTACTAGATATGTAGATATACCTTATTTCATTTTAATTATTCAATCAAGTGACCTGTCTACTTAAATGTTTGTTAATGTAAAATAGCTGACAGTATTATGAGAAAATGTTTAGCTGATAAATATAAAAATTCTGCTTACACTTCCCTAACATAATATTTTATTCTATTCTATCTATCCCTAGCGTTTTCTATTCCATTTATTTCTATAATTTTATATTCTATCAATTTATAGTCTTTTCATTTCTTCTATTTCTATTCTTGGCCGTTATAGTACAGATGAAGTGCCACCTGGTGGTACAAAAGAGAAGCATAGCAAATCTTTTGAGTTCTTCGCATCGATGAAACGTTTCAAAGGTAATGGACATTCTCTCCCTCGCTCTCTCTGTCTCACTATTCATCTCTTTGTCTCTTTGTCTCCCCTTCCATCTCTCTCTCTCTCTCTCTCTCTCTCTCTCTCTCTCTCTCTCTCTCTCTCTCTCTCTCTCTCTCTCTCTCTCCCTTTGTCCTACCAGGGTATTTATATTTTCTTCCCTTTACTTACCACCTTGTATTTGAAGATAAACAGATTAAAAACAGCATGTTGTAATGCAAATTAATCCACGATCCATATCAGTAGGTTTACCTGGAATCAATAATAATAATAATAATAATAATAATAATAATAATAATAACAATAATAATAATAATAATAATAATAATAATAATAATAATAATAATAATAATAATAATAGATAATATATTGATATTCGTGAGGATTTTTACACAAAATGAAAGGTTTAAAGTATAATCCAAAAGTCAGTGAGTAAATATTTTGGGATTTCTCATGTGAACACTTTCAAATTCTGGTGCATTTCGAGTTCCCAAAGACTTTCATTTCCATTCGGCGTTCTGGCGATATGTACCAGAATTCTTAAAATTCGACTTCAAAAGCTTTTAGTCATTGAAGAAAGTAAAGAAAAGGGAGAGATGAAATGTGTCTTTTATGTGTATCCTGTCTCCTTTAATCTCTTATTTGCTTAAGAACCTAAATGTGACCTTTAATGCTGAGATATCTAATTTTTTAAAATCTTGTTCGTAGTCAGCTTTATAAACTACTTCGTGTAGAGAGAGAGAGAGAGAGAGAGAGAGAGAGAGAGAGAGAGAGAGAGAGAGAGAGAGAGAGAGAGAGAGAGAGAGAGAGACATTGAACGTTATTAGGCTACTACAAACTTGATTATATATTCGAAAGTATACATGATCACGAACATCCCAATGTGTTTCCCATTATAATGCAGAATCTTTTTTTCCTTTTTGGTTTTAAAAATAGTTCCCTGAGTAACTGAAATTGTTCTATATTCCGTATTCTTGTTAAGATTTATAAATATGTATATATATATATATATATATATATATATATATATATATATATATATATATATATATATATATATATGTAAGTGTATGTATGTATATATATATATATATATATATATATATATATATATAATATATATATATATATATATATATATATATATATATATATATGTGTGTGTGTAAGTATATAT
>NC_090760.1:61171397-61186397 GCF_036898095.1 Palaemon carinicauda | reverse complement strand
CCCTTCAGCTCCATAGCACGTAATTTATGTCCAGGAATTACCAGTGTTTTGATCTTTCTTTCATTATTTACGGATATGAAATTTTATAAAATATGTAGCATTATATATCATTAGAAAGGAAATTTCCAATCTATACGTCTACAAGTGTTATAAAGTCCTTTCTTGTATAGTTTTTGCGTTAGAATATGTTAAGTAAAATGTCCAAAAAAAGGGGCTTAGGGCTTAAGGGCCCAATAATTTGGTAAAGGATTGATACTGAAAGGTTATTGGTTCTTCCACTGGATATTCTTCAAACAGACGAGAAGTGGTTTATTGATAACTGCATGGCACTGTGTAATAAACGGGATTATAATCATTACATCCAATGCTTCCAGTAGTTTTCTGTGTACGAGCTTCAACAAGCAACAGTTAAAGAGAGCACACACACACATGGTCTCTCTCTTTCTCTCTCTCTATCACTCCTTCTCCCTATATCTCTCAAGCCAGTAAAATAAATCTTAATTTATTTATTTCTCTCTCTCTCTCTCTCTCTCTCTCTCTCTCTCTCTCTCTCTCTCTCTCTCTCTCTCTCTCTCTCTCTCTCTCTCTCTCTCTCCGCATCTCACATCCCACATACAGCAAATCTTTTTCTTTTTCACACAATGATTACGATATTATTCAATTTTCATAAAATTTTCTGCTTTTTATTCATCACTACCCTTCAATTCATATTACACCAGCTATATGCCAACCTACATTAATGATAATTTCATGGTGCTGATAAATTTGTTTACACCTTATTGTTTCAGTTAGATAGTAGTCTACATTAAAATGTCCTTTAATAACAGGATATCTTACGAACAGATGCAAGTGGGCGGTGGGTTTTGGTAAGGTGTCCTTTCAATTTGTTGATGTCGAAGAAAATTGGTTGATTTGCTCTCATAAAATATTTCTCTGGTTTGATTATTTCAAGAGACCGTGACACCACCACTAAAGATTTAGTAAACTGACTTAACCTTTTCAGATCATAAATTATTGATTTACATTGATTCCTCTCCATTAAGTTATTCACGTTGATTGGTTTTCATCCTATTCATTCTTTAAAGTCTTCGTTTGATATTGAGCTTAATATACGTTTTTCAAGCTCAGACACTAGAAATTTTTTTATTGCCCCCGAAAAAAAATATCTAATGGTTATGCTACTCCATTTGTACATGTCTTATTTATACTTTTCCTCATATTATCATAACAATTCATGGCATAATTTATATCCTTTTCTTACTCCCGATTTGCTGGTGCACATTTTAAACTTTACTGCCTAATTTGTCTTCAGGAATATAGGGATTATTTTTCCTTTGAATGGATGAGAAAGAGCTTCGAAGAAATCGTGTGCATGACCTTGATATAATGACTACACCCTTTTCGTGTTCGTCTTTAGACGTCTATTGATTTGTAGGTCCAGGTAATAAATGTCCACAAAAACGTTCTTACACCATAAAAACAAGTCTTTTGCCAGTACCATACAATAACAGTACTTAGAATTGGAATCTGTATTTGGCATTAAATCATTGATACTAGGAGTGCAATTTGGAATTTTGTATTTCTTATATATATATATATATATATATATATATATATATATATATATATATATATATATATATATATATATATATATATATATATATATATATATGCAGAAGAACCACAGGGAAAATGAAAATACGAAATATACGCTTAAGTCCTGACTAGTTTCGTGATAGTTCTTCAGAGGACTGATTTATTGAGAGAGGTTTCTTTACATTTTATAGGGAAAGCAAATGTACGAACATACATATAGAGATTTAGAGAACAATGACACTCCCTTACCAGCTACCTAGGCTTGGGTCGTGTGTTAAGTAGGAGGAGTCCCCAAGCTCATTAGACACCTGCCAAAAAGGGTCAAATCTAGTGGCGGGTATATTCTTGTTTTTTCTCTTTTACTTTCAGTACAGTTTATTTATATGAAAACACGGTAGCCTTATCTATATAAATACATAAGCAAAACATACACAAACATACAAATATATATATATATATATATATATATATATATATATATATATATATATATATATATATATATATATATATATACATATATATATATATATATATATATATATATATATATATATATATATATATATATATATATATATATATGTATATATATATATATATATATATATATATATATATATATATATATATATATATATATATATATATGTGTGTATATATATATATATATATATATATATATATATATATATATATATATATATATATATATATATATATATATTAATCCTCCACATTCCTCCCCCCTTACTTTGCCAAATCCGTCTCACACAAAACTTACAATATTTTTTTCATTACCCAGTCTCAGTCAGGAATGGGACCTCTACTCCGAGTAACTGGGCCCCCATATACTCTGTCATTCACTTCTTCCATATCACAATCATTCGCTACATGAACACTATTCCTATTTAAATCCCTATCATCTAATATATCATGTACAATGCCATCTACCTCGTTCTCAACTGACCCTAAAATCTCACTTATTTCTGTCAGCAATTCATCCATTTCATCAAAACCATTTTCAACTTTAATAAAAGATTCATTCATACTACTTATCATTCTCATATCTCTCACTCTCGCATTCATCATACTTTCTTTTACATCATCTAAGGAAAAGCCACATACACTATAGGTATCATTCATACTCAGCCATGATTCATCGGTATTAATACATTTATCTTCCACACTCACTTGTACATTTACACCCTTGTCCTGCTTATTCTGATTCCCGCCAAGGACTAAAAAATTTTCCTGTCTTTTATCCCCAGTAAAATTCTCAGACTTTTTTTTCCTGCCATACTCTACTAACACCAATTGCTTATCTTCTAACCCTAATGCCTCACACATACTCGGTTCATACTTGTTCGTTTTCAGCCATTTATTCATACCATTCTCCTGAATATATCTTGGTACCTCCTTCCATTTTCGCAACTGATGGTGGTGTGCCCTAACCTTTTCCACACTACCATCCACACTTACTTTACCTAAAACATAACTCAACCCGCTAGAACCAACATCTAACACCTCATATGGACCTTCAAACTTATCACGTACCTTATTGACATTCATTCTTCCTTTTTCAATTACTTCTTTTAACACTTTCTCTCCCACTTTGTAGCTTTCAAATCTCTCATTTGCTTTCTTCCAAACATCTCTATCATTCTCGGAGACACTCAATCTTGGTCTTACTATCTTTTCAAAATTCAACACAAACTTACACGGAGACATACCAGTACTCTTGTGCAACGTCCTATTATACGCCCACAACGCACGCCCAACATATAAATCCCAATCATTATCACATGTACTCATCATCCGCAAAATTTCTGTCAAGGTTCTTACCGTCCTTTCAGCCAAACCATTCGCACTTGGCATATACGGAGTCGAATATACATGTTCAATGCCCCATTCTCTTAACATCTGCTCAAACTCCCATCCAACAAACTCCGGACCATTGTCACTTAACATTTTCGCAGGCTTACACACACTCATCGGCAGCATCACTTGACTTACCATTCTTGCTACAGTCTCACTTCTTTTATTCTTGATGGGTACTGCATACGCAAACTTGCTCATATGATCGACCATGATAATCATTCCCACATGTCTCCTCGCAGTCACAGGCAACGAAACATAATCAATCACAAACATCTCAAATGGCTCTTTCATACGTAACCTCAGAACAGGCGGACTTGCATGCATACTCTGATACTTTCCCTTCTGACAATCCTCACAAGTAGTCGCTACATCCCTACAAATTTGACTCAACCCTGGCGTAAACAACCTCTCTCGCATGCATTCCCACAATTTATTCTTTCCCATATGCCCATACCTGTCATGCACTAACATACACATACTTACAGCGGCATACATTGGAAATACAGGAACATATATATCTTCATCCATTCCCCTATGCAAAAAATACGCAACATTCTCACAAACAATAAATCTTTTAACAACTTTCTTATACGCTTCCAAATCACACGGCCATTCTTCCACCCTAATAGCATTTTAAATACATTCACGTAACCTATTTATCTCTAAACATTCACCTTGCATTTCTTCCACCTCTTCTTTGCTCAATAAATCTTCTTCACTCTTTGCAATATCAATCATGCCAACAAAATTTGCCATAAATACACTATTATCCTCAATTACTATTACTTTACAGCCATTCTTTATAAGCAAACCCTTACCAACATCAACTGACACATTGTGCAACCTCAAAAAATCTATTCCTATCAAAAAACAACTAGGCATTTCTTTCTCTCCCATTACAATAAAATTATGTTCAACTTCCATACTCCCTAGTTTCACCTTCAACCTCACTTCTTCCCAAACAAGTGAACTTCCCTGACCTATTCCATGAATTCTCACACTCGTACACTGTCTTTTCACTTCCCAATTGTACCTCTCAATTTCCTTGATAACCGACTCATTTACTAATGACACTTGAGCACCCGTATCAATTAAACTACAATATTCATTCTCATTTATATTTACATATGTCATCATCCTTCCTTTTACACCATGCATACATACATTTACTCTCCTTTCAATTCTGTCACTCACTTCACCAATATGTTCATCATCATATTCACTGTCCTCTATACCCCCATATCTTAGATTAAGGTCACTTGCACCATTATCCTTCTCACTTAATAATTTGCAACATTCCTCATTACATTGAATCCTCAAAATATATTCCCTATCATTCTCCTTACATGGCCTAAATTCCATCGGTCGATTCCATCCAAAATACAAATACACAGTTACACCATACAACATACTTACTACCATTAATATCTTTGATCATAATTCCCCTTCTAGTACACTACTCTCCTCCTCATATACCATTTCTTTTGACACTTCATTCATCACCCTTCTTTTAAGCTCGGTTACGCTACCTGGTATTTCCGTATTTAACCCCTCTTGTATTAACTTACTAAACCCATTAGGATACACTTATATACCATATCTTCCCCTTCACAACTCTGCTCCACAACTAAACCTTCAGGCAACCTTTCAGAATTCTGATTACTCTCTTTATCTTCCATCCTTCCATGCATCCTCGACATCGCATCCGCTATCACATTCTTATTTCCCAGTACATATTCTAACCTAAAATCAAATTCATTCAAATCCTCTATTGTCCTAGCAACCTTTGCATTCACACACTCTTTCCTTATCATATACACTAGGGGCTGATGGTCAGTACGCACAATGAATTTTACACCATACAAAAATACTTTCAATGCTTTCACACAAAATCCTATTGCAGCCAATTCCCTGTCAATCGTCGAATACTTCCGCTCAGCTTTATTAAATGCTTTACTAACATACACTATTACTCTCAATTGCTCTTCTCCATTTACTCTCTGCAATTGAACCAAACAACCACCCATACTAACCCCACTCGCATCCGTATACAACTCTAGCAAATTCGCATTTTCACTGTAGTCTGGAAATGCCAAAGCGACGTCTTTCGCGGCCTCTTCCTTCAACCTTCAAACGCTTCTATCATCCGATCATCACATTTTAACTTCGTACTATTCCTTTTACCCGTCCATTCATTCAAAGGCTTCCCTATACTTGAACAATCTTTAATAAACTTGCGACCAAACTCAACCAAACCAAGAAAACCTCGCAACTCACGCACAGTCCGGGGACGTGGAAATTCTCGCACCTTATTCACAAACTTGTCACTCTTCCTTATACCAGATTCACCCACTACATGCCCAAGAAATTCCACCTCCCTGGACAACCATGTACAGCTCCCAAGCTTAATTTTCACACCAACTTCAGTTAACCGCCTCAACACTGCCTCAAGCAACCGCATATGTTCCTCAACAGTCTCGCTCGCAATCAGAATATCATCTATAAAAACAGTCACCTTCTGTCGATCGAACCCAGCCAAAACAACATTCATCGCTCTTTGGAAGGCAGCAGGCGCATTAGCAAGACCATAACTCAACCTTTTGAATTGGAAGTGACAATTTGTACTTGAAAATGCGGTAATGGGCCTGCTCCCCTCTGCCAGAGGCATCTGGTAATAGCCCCGCACCAAATCTAATTCAGTAAAAACTTTCATTCCATGCATCTTATAAACACAATCAGACACCACATTCATTGGAAAACGTTCTTTAACAGTCACTTCATTCACCTTCCTATAATCAATACACATGCGTAAACTTGCATCAGGCTTTCGTACAGGGACAATAGGGCTATTCCAGGCACTCTCACTCCTTTCTATTACACCCATACGCTCTAATTCCTGACACTGCTACTCTATCTCCTTGGAAATAGGCGGAAAAAAATGCCTGGGACGCTGATATATGGGGGTATCATCACTAAGAACTATTTTAAACTCTGGCAGGTCTGACCCCCCACAATCATCGTCACCGAGACTCATAACTCTCCGCTTATCCCATAACATCTTAAGCAATCGTTCCCTTTCGACCTCATTTATACTCTCATCTAACTTAATTCTTCCTTTCAACGTATCGTAATCCCAATCGTCATCATTCTTTACCTTACTAGCCATTACCTGTCTCGCCTTAACATATCTTTCATCCTCTACATTGATCAGTTTATACATACATCCCATGCAATCGCCCTCACGTATACCACGTACTCTCTTCCTCCTAACACTTGGCAACAACCTTACATACACCTGGGGTTCCTGCATATTCATAACACCATCATATATATACGCACTCGTTTTCACCAAATTACCTGCTTCCATACTTTCCACTACATATTCATCCTTGTCACTATTTGAAATTCCCAGACTGCTCGGCCATGCAACTTTTACACTAATAACCTCACCTTTCTTACCCGATAACTTTACACTTTCCTTTGCTACCAACGACACTCCCTTCCACACCTTCGTACTCACTCTGCCGTCTTCCTTTAAATAAAATTCCCCACAAATATTACCTTTAACCGTTATTTCTATCATATTCACACTTGGATGTACAATCATACCACATTTTTTCAGAAATTTATACCCAAGCAGTACGTCATATTTCTCATTCGTTCCCTCGACCACGTAAAAATCATTATCCTCCATCATCAGCCTCCCAATCATAACATTTTCCCGCAACTTTCCTTGCACAGGCATACGCAAATTACCAATACCTTTTACTTCACCCTTACATCCCTTAAATTCACAAACCTCTTTTACCTTATCATATGCATTCCTAAACATTAAATTGACACCACAACCAGTATCAATCAAACCAACCAACTCTAAACCTTTAAAAATCATTTTCACACTCATGCAATCATGTGCTCTTTCTCCCATCACATCTTCATGCAATAAACCCTCACGAACATGCATCACATTCACTCCCCACACACAGGAGGACTCACCCAGCTGAACCCTCTGATTAATTAGTTTCCCAAACTTCCTGGCTGACTTGTTCCCTTCTTCCTACAAACCCTAGCTACATGCCCATCTGCACCACATTCAGTACACTTACCCCGCGGCTCCTTGCACATTCTAGCATAATGCTCATACTTACCACAATTACCACAAATGACATTCATACGAATACTCCTACATCCACTTGCTACGTGCCCAGTCATACCACACCGATAACACTTAACCCCTTTCTCTTTCTTACAGTCGCTAATCCGATGCCCTGTCTCTCTACACCCGAAACATGCTCCTAATGCCCATCTACACTCGTTCTTTTTATGTCCTACCTTCCCACACCTATAACCCCTCTCTTCACGGATACCACTACCTAACCTACCTTGCTGCGCACTAGCACTTCTATCTCTCCAAACTTGATTTCCCTGTCTAAACCCGTCATTTCTCGGGATGGGTATTCCTACATTACTCACCCTAACACTTCTATCTACTACACTATCAGCTACCCTCATCGGCCCTCTCATAACAGCATCTCTAAAACTACCAAATTCTGGCACACTTTCCTCCATTCCAGTTCTTACACTCACAGATTTACTTTCTTTCATACACCTATCAAACTCGTAATCCTCAACTATCTCTGAAATATCATCCCAAGTCAATCTCTCTCTAGTCCACCTCATTTTCTCCTTCCGTTTCAAATTAATAAACTCACACACACTCTCTGGTACTGTACCCAAAAACTTCTTCATCAGTTCCTTATTTTCATTTATTCCTTCGTCCCCATACTTCTTTCTAGCCAATGTTTCTAACCGACATACATACATCGAGATGGCTTCACCCACCTTCATTCGTGCTTCATCAAAATAATTTTTTCGCTTATACCTAACACTACCTTTCATACGTTTTACCTGTTCAATTATCCTCTTCTTTACACTTTCATATTCAACCTCTCCTACTCTCATTATCACCCCATACATCGTCAACAAATATCCTGACAAAAATTCTCCCAACTCCCTAGCCCAAACTCTCTTACTATCCCCATACTTAACCTGACAAAACTTTTCATATTCCCTAAAGAAGTCGTATACATCCCTACTGCTATGTTCATTAAAACTTTCACACCTAGGTACCTCTCTCATAAACACTGTCTTACAAACTTCCTCTACTTCATTCTCACTACTATCTTCACTGCCTACTCCCTTCTTGTTGCCTTCTTCTTCATTTGAATACAATGAATCTAATTCTACACTCAAAGTCCTATCTTTAACTATTCCCTTCTTACCCTTTTTCTTACTAACCACCTTCACTCATTCATGATCATCCTCACTCACACCCTGACCTTTCTTCTTTTCTTTCTTCACATTATCTTTACCTTTCTTCTCAGTCTTCCTATCACCCTTCGTTCCAATCTTACTATGTCTAGGCCCTTTACTTTCAATATCACTATCACTACCTTCCCCATTATCACTTACACTATCCTCTTCCACCATCAACCCGTTACCAGAAGCAGAAGCCACTCCTCCGACTGCACCTTCACCCATGACAGTTTTCATCATCCCCATTACTTGCCCTACCATTGCTTCCATTCGTTTCTCATTTTCTCGCATCCTCATCTGAACACCCTCTTCCACTCTCTCTACAGTTCCCTTTAACTCCCTAAGCTCCTTCTGCATCGCCTCATTCTCCCAGTGCAACCTCTCATTCTCTACTAGCAACCTCTCCTCACGCTCCTTACTCAGCCGCAATTCCTTCTTCAAAACCCTTAATTGCTCCTCCATTTTTCATCAACCTTAATCCTAATTCCGTCCTTCGTCCAACAGTCCAGCTTCCTATCCCACCTCGGCAGTCCCTGTTCGGGCGCCAAAATAATGTGGCGGGATGTTGCAAAACAATCCCCACACCCTTGATCACACTAACTGACAAATGTCTCCTCTGCACAAACTTTCCCCTTACGTTATTAACTGGACTCTTGGACAGAGGGAAAATGAAAACAAAACATAACCTTAACACTATATTCTTAAAAGTAAACACAATCAAAATTATTACTAACCTTGAAACTAAAGATATCATACAGACAACACAAAAAAACTTAACATACAAAATAAATAACAAATACCACATTCACATAAACCCGGAGAAAAAAAATATCGAAACTTAAAACTAAGATGTACCACAACCAAATATATTTATATATATATTTTAGGGACACCAATACAGTCGTCCACACACTGCCAACTGTCTTTAATGGCAAACTACCACAGCTCTGTGGGTAACACTACAGCAAGGGCCAATGTGCCATAGCTGCCTCCCTAATCGGGGTCGTAATCATCATCGTCATCATCATCAATTACCGCAATCAAAATTCATTCGGTCCGGGTCATCAACATTTAATAAATCTGAACAGTCGTATCCAGTTCCTTATCATAAGCCAGGTCGTCAATCAATATTCAAAATATAAGCTCTCCAAAGGAGGAATCACGGCCTGCCAAAATAAAAAAGAAAAACACTTATGAACACTCCTAACTAACTGAACTATCGCACTATAATCAAAGATAAATAATAAATTGTTCCTATCATTCACAATCACGACAAGCAAAGATAAACAAAATTGTACTTTCTCTGAAAACCAATGAACACTTCCACGCTGATAATAACATTGAAGTACATCCAGCGTTCACACAACTGCCTTAAGCTGCAGTCAAATAAAACAAGCATTTGCTCCGAAACATTTACCACTGTCGTAACCTAACTAAAAAAATGTAAACAAAAAACCTCAAATATACCGACAGTCTTCCCCACTACAAACAATCATTCGCTAACTACCACTTGTTCTTCAGCACGCACCGCGGATACACAAACACACATACACACACACAAACACACACACACACACTCTCTCTCTCGCGCACGCGCGATTTAGCAAAACTAAAGCAAATGAAATTCTCTCTCTCTCTCTCTCTCTCTCTCTCTCTCTCTCTCTCTCTCTCTCTCTCTCTCTCTCTCTCTCTCTCTCTCTCTCTCTGGACTTGGCAAAAGAAAATAAACAAAAAAATAAAACAAAAATTAATCCTCCACATCCTCATTATGTATCCTACCAATGTAAATTTCTCTTTGTTGCAGGATATTAGAATATCCTCTTTTATAGTTTGCTAACGTATCCATGATGTTTTTTTTTTCTCTTAATGTTATTCCCCTTATTATTCTTTCCATAGCCCTCTGAGTTGTAAATAGCCTATATTTTAAGGCTTCAGTAAAGTGACAAGTTTCTGACACATAACTTAATACTGGTAAGTCCATCTACTTGAATACTTTTCTTGCTAGAAAAGTAACCTTTTGTTTTATTTTTATAATCTATTTTCTTTTGCCAAAATCAATCCCTCCAGTGCTTATCTTTCTTTTAATATCGGTATCATGACATGGGGAAGTACTCTCTGGCCTAAGTACATATATTCATTAACAATAGATAGAGGTTTGTCAATAACCCTTATTTATTGTCCCTGCATTTTCATTGAATAATATCTTAGTTTACTCATATTTATTTTCAGTCCTACGTCTTTGCTTTCTCTATTCAGATCTTCTATCTTATTTTGCAATTCCTCCTATGATTTATTAAATAGAATTATGTCATCTGAAAATTTTAAGCTGTTATGGTGAGCTCCATTAATGTTTATTCTTATATATTCCTGATCCAAATTCTTAAAAAAAAAAAAAAATTTGAGGCACGCTGTGAATAATTTAGGAGAGATGGTGTCCCCTCGTCTAACTCCTTGTAACAGAAGATTCCTCTATTCCTTGTTTTATGTTTTTATGCTGACTTGGAGCCCCAGTTTTTATAACATTTTAGATAAAAAATCTGTCAAGCCATATGAAAATATGTTCGTACCTACTTGAATATACCAAACAACTTCGTCCCTGCATTTGTAGAGGCTTCTTTTACTACCACAAAAGCGTATTTCTATCAATTTAGATAATTTATAATCATAAGTACAGAGACAACTTTATTCATTGTATTTAGTCTGTTGAGAAAACTGGAATTTTTTTCTGAGGGAGTAGCAAATAATCATTTGTACATGCCCTAATGAATCATTGGATGGAATTGCTGAGCCTGGCGTGATTGTTTCCAGGATTCCTCTGGAAGATCATTATAGTAAAGGATAAAGGGGGAGAGCTATATATATCATACACTAAGAGCAGTGTCACTGAAGTGAGGTGAAGATATAACAACTACTCACTCTGGTAACAGAAAGACATGTATTATTGATGGCTATTGCCTCCTCTACAAGAGGGAGAGTTTCCTCTGAAAAGCAGCCTTCCTGAAGCTGCTTTTCATTCCTGTCAATCCACCTTTTATAAAACCCTCCCATTCAAAGTGTATGGCGTTATGAAATACCCAAAGAATCCTCATTCCTGGATAAGTTATGGAATCATCATTTTGGTCTGTTCTCCTGATGAAAGGAATTTACATATATGGACACTGCCAGCTGATTGCTGCTTGGGATACAAGGATACCATGATATAAAATAGCTAGATGAAGGAATCCTTGTTCCCGTGATGTATGAAACACGTTTAGGCACCGGTTTTATCTCAGAGAAGTCATTATATGTGGGATCATATCTAAAACGGCACCTTATAATTTTAAGATCTTTTTAGACTAATTGACACTTGGCAGACTCCTAGCTCTAGTCCAGCCAGGTCAGGTGCTAAGATTATATATCCGAGGGTAGATTATGTTATTGGTATATACCAAGTCTGTACATTACATGGACTTCAATAACGTGACACCTACTAATGTCTCCTCTCTCTGATATGAAACAAAAGTACAGTAGATATCAAAACTATTTGCTCTTAAAATCTTAACTTATGAAATATAAGGTTACTTGGACTTGTAGAGCCCTTACGTGCATCTTACTGAATAAGAAAGTCGAAAACTAAATCCTACTAATTATTGGATGCATTCCGATTGCCGGGTAGAATTAATGTATATTTCTAAGAAGATTGAGTGGAAAACTAATGTAGCTCAGACATGAGTGAAAGGATAAGGTGATTTCCGTGCATAGGGCATGAAAGAAATTTCAAGAGAAATAAAATTTAAGATATATGTATTAGACTTTATAGTGTCAAATGGTGGCAAGGCTTCCATTTGCCATACACACACACACACACACTCACACATACATACACACACGCACACACACACACACACACACACACACACACATATATATATATATATATATATATATATATATATATATATATATATATATATATGAATATATATAAACATATATATATATATATATATATATATATATATATATATATATATATATATATATATTTATATATATATATATATATATATATATATATATATATATATATGTGTGCGTATAATGCATATATATATATGTATATGTATATATATATATATATATATATATATATATATATATATATATATATATATATATATATATATGTGTGTATATTTGTATTTTTATATATGCGTGTGTGTGTATTGTATATACATACAAACATATATACATGAATAATGTAGATAAACTAATAGATAGATAGATAGAGCGATAGATAGATGTGCATTTAGCTATATTGTTTACATATTTCTACATTTGCACGCATATGCATGCAAAGATACTATAAATACTACACAGTAAAGCGAGAGGCGTTTCCGATATTAGGAGCCCGTAAGTCCTTTTCACTCTAAAATTGCAACGAAATTAGAACGTTACAATAAGAGGAAATATCGATTAAAAGAATAAATTAGATAATGGTTTGATTCATGTATATTGAAGCATAAATTTGGAGTTTTTATGTGCTATATGCAAGCAATATGCAAAAGATTTCTTAGAAGATAAAGTGCATGAGACTAACTTGAATTCTTATAGTGAAATAGATTATTCGTTTTACTAGACAATCAATCACTGAGAAGCCAAAAAAAGGAAATTTTATGAAATAAATTATTCAAGTTTGTATATGTGAACATGAAAATATAGGCTTCTCTCAACTGTGGTGGCGTTGGTGAAAACTTGTGAAGTATAGAAATATTTTTTCTTTAATCCTCTTATAATTTTTTTTTTTAATTTAAACTTCCGACCATTGACGGAAGTGTAAGAAACACCTGCCAATACAAGAGAAAGAAAGAAGAAAAAATAAGAATATCAGGCCACGGTCGCTCCAAAACTTTCATAATTTGGGGTAATTTTCGGAAAGAGAAGTTTTAACAATATGTCTTCCAAAAACTTTCTTCTCTTGAGTTTCTCATTCAGATATGAGGCTTTCCATCTGAGGACAAGTTTTTCATCTGATGAATTTTTATCAGTTTTTGTCATCCTACATATATGTTGAGTTAGATAGATTTTGTTCACTTTTGATTATTTAGGTCCCTTCACCTTTATTATGTTGCCTATCAATCTAAACATTTATGTCCTTTCAACTTACTTTAAAATTATAAAATAAATATGTTATGAGTGACTAGGAGGAGTTTTTTTGAGCAATAAAAAAAATATAAATAATTTGAAGATGAATAAAAGACCTTTTAAGTAGTATTAACATCACATGCTAAGCTGCAATCCCAGTAAAAAATCCAGTAAAAATGGCTCTTATATAGTAAGCAGCCAGATAACTACATATAAATAAATAAATAAATAAAAAACTATAAATATAAAACATAATTACAATATAAATGATCAAACACTGATCTACCATCAAAGGATTATGTTTAAAGTTCTGAAGTTGAACTGACTCAAAATTATAATTATTGATAAAATTCAAACTCCTCAATTTAGTTATTGCAGGAATAAAACTAGAGTAATATTTGGCATTGACCCTCAAATAAGAAAGGGGAAGAATTGGAAATATCTACATAGCTAACCCTACTGTATATGTTGGAAGGAATATTTTGGGAAGATCTGAATGAAATTATGACATTTTCTTTCATATTTAACATTATGCCTCAGATGATACATTTGGGCAGCAGAATAATTCTAAAGTGGCTGCATAAGTTGGAAAAACAGAATTACTCAAGTTCCACAGAAAAATAAATTTTCCCTTATACAGAAAAGGTTGTAAAGTTGTATGCTTAAAATCTCTCATTATTTGATTCAGTTATTGAGAAACATTAAGAAAGTTTTATTCGGGTTTATAAAACACCTATGAAATATTTGTACACGAACAATTTATGATTGTCTTTTTTTTTTTTTTTTTTTTTGAGTTTTATCTGCATGCAAAATCGTGCTTTACGCTAAGAGAGTTATTGTTCATGTTCACATAACATGGAAAACTTTGTGACCTTTAAAGTTCTGTTATGTAGTATGTGATTCTAAAAACAGTAGATGATAGAGATTTAAACCAGTATATCAAACTAATTGGATTCACGAAGTCAAAAACAATAATTATGTATCATACAGTGATTTTATTGAGATTATAAATCCAGTTTTATTGGTCTATTTACGAAAGGAATTGAAAAGAAACTATTTGGTGAATAGCATGTATATTTT
>NC_090760.1:61163897-61166397 GCF_036898095.1 Palaemon carinicauda | reverse complement strand
AGACCTTGGGCTTGAGGTCTTTTGTAAAGGTTTATTTCTTCCATTTTGGCAAAGATTCGTTTCGCAGCTGCCAAACGATCTAGGGTCAGTCACCTGAATCTAGCAAACACTAGGTCCCATTGTTTTAATATGCTGATAAATACGGGTCTTGGTGGGAAACGTATGGTTTGTCCAAGTTTTGGTCGGAAGACTTCTGGGTACGATGTAAGAGGTGGGCATAGGTATCCATGGATGCGTTGATGTGGAGTGTGATGTGGGAGTGGGCCAAAGGAAGAGGTGTTCACGAGTATGAGTATACATTGACTAAATGCCGATGTACCACACTGACCAGGAGGTGGAAATGGATGAGGAAATCCACACCGATTATTGGTCATGTTATGACAGCAACAAAAAACTCCTAATGGTATTTGGCACTCTCAGAAAATAGTGTGAATACCTTGTACCTGAAAATCATCCACACATTCCTTCATAGCAGCCTGAATATGGAGAGGTAGTAGCATAATTGCGGCTAATGGACGTCAGTGACTGTAGAAGTTGTTAGTTGGGGCACGGGTGAGAGGCGGCACATGTTGGTGGTGGGCGGCTTTATCGTCACTTGCCATATCAGGGGCCTGACGTCTATTTCCTACCACATTCACATCATCATCAGTCACTGTTGAATGGTTGTCTTCATCGTCAGGAGTGCAGGTGTAGATGAAGGTCTTGAAGGTGATAAGGTGTCAGTCTATGAGAGCATCAATTTTAGTCATTACGTCATTCATAGGCAAGGTATCAACATCGGGGATGGCGGTGCATACAGGTTCGGGTATGTGTCGTATCAAAAGGGCACAGAGTATGTTCAATTCCTGAGGAGAACCATCTAAGGAAGGTTACAAGTGAGCGATATTGGTCATTTTCCTGAGGACGAGCGAAGCCTTTTGGTTCACCGACGGTTGTTGAGAGAGCTGAAAAAGTTAGGCTATAAAGGGGGCTAGCATTGGTGAGTACTGCTCCAGGATGTATGTTTTGGAAAAATGTCCTCGGGGATCGCTGAGACGAAATAGCCTGCTCTGCTGTTTGAGTCAGTCATGATCTTGACGTGAAAATGAACTTTGGCATATTGAAACTAGGTAAACGTTTCTCTACTGGCTAATGTCGATAGTTTCATTGATAAGGTGTGTATCAAAAAGTAATGGCCGGTGAGTGTATTGTCGAAGGGTAGGGCGCAGCGGGGAGTGGGAAGGCACTGAGGAGCTGATCATTCCAGAGGTCACCAATAAGCTGAACGTGACTAGTTTATTCAAATTATATATATATATATATATATATATATATATATATATATATATATATATATATATATATATATATATAAAGATTGTTTCATTTTCTGATGTAAATATCACATAACCTACATGACTAAGGCTAATGAAACTCAACAGGGTTAATGCTGAATATCATAAGATTTATTCTTCCAAATCTGAATGAGATATTCAAAGGCATGTGGATTCCATGAACGATTTCACAAATGTTCAATATGCGCACCGCTTGAGACATGGCACCTGTCAAGTCGGTAGTCAAGCTTCTCCCAAACATGCTCTAGCCTGTCTTGGGTAACAGCCTTCAGTGCTTCAGTGATTCTCTGTTTTAGTTCTTCTAGGTTTGCAAGAAGAGGGGGAACATACACTTTTCCCTTCACATAGCCCCAGAAGAAAAATTCGTAAGGTGTTAGGTCAGCCCACTGTCTTCAACACCGGCACACCCGATCCATCTCCCTTCCATATTGTCGTTGAGATAAGTCCGCACAGTGAAGTTTCAGTGTGGTGGAGCCCCGTCCTGTTAAAAAAAATGAAGTCTTCATGTCCATTTGCAATGAGGTCATCAATTAGCCAGTTCTGAAGCATTTCCAGATAACCATCACCTGTCACATTTCCCTCAAAGAAAAAGGGCCATTAACATGATTCTTGGAGATGGCGCAGAAGACATTCACTTTTGGCGAGTCCCTTTCATGTTCAACTGTGGCGGGGGGATTTTCTTTGCCCCAAATGCGAGCATTATGCTTATTGACTTTGCCATTTATATGAAATGTGGCCTCATCACTGAAACTAAGATGGCCCCTAAACTCGTCTTCTTAAAGTTTCTCTTGCATATCAATACAGAATCGCTTGTGTTTTTGCTTGTCATCTGCCGTTATGGCCTGAAGAAGCTGCAATTTGTAGGGTTTCATTAGCAAATGTTTCCTCAGAGCGAGCCTAACTGTCGTTGGAGGAATCTGGATTTCCAGACTTGTTCTTCTTATGGACTTCTTGGGGCTTCGCACGACCTCTTGAGGAACTCGCTCGAAAATCTCTGCAGATGTTTGTGGTCGTCCGAATCCTTTTGCCCTGCACATGCAGCCTTCCTCTTTGAACTTTTTTGTGCCATGTCCAAATCTGTATTCCTGTTGGTGAATTTTGAGAGAATTCAGTCACAAATGCACGCTGCACATCTTGTTTGACTGTGTTCGGACATACTCCATCAC
>NC_090760.1:61148897-61153897 GCF_036898095.1 Palaemon carinicauda | reverse complement strand
AGTGCTTTCGGACTGCGTCGGATCACAAGGAAAGGGCCCGTGAAAGGGGGCGTTAGTGGTGGCTTGCTGGTGTCGTTGCGCAGGAAGACGTGCGTTGCAGAGTGCAAGTCCGTTGGTATATGATACTTCGCTGGGGGCTTGTAAGTCTGGCGGCACGGAGTAAATTTTCCCACGACGTGACGTATGCGCTGGAGATCGTTGGAGGAGGTTGTAGAAGGAAAAAATTCGGCAGGGACGACCAACGGATCGCCATACACCATTTCAGCTGCCGAGACGTCCAGGGCGTCTTTAGGAGTGGTCCTTAGTCCAAGGAGGACCCAAGGAAGCTGAGTAAACCAGTTGCAATCCTTGCAGCGGGACATCAAAGCTGCTTTGAGGGTGCGATGAAAACGTTCAACCATTCCATTGGCAGCGGGGTTGTAGGCCGTTGTCTGATGTAGGGTGATGACCAGGAGATTCGCTAATGACGTCCACAATTGAGAGGTGAAAGTGGTTCCCCTGTCAGAAGTAATATGCTCAGGGATACCGAATCTTGAAATCCATCCAGAGAGTAAGGCAGATGTACATGAGGCGGACGTTGCAGTTTCCATGGGAATGGCTTCAGGCCAACGAGTGGAGCGGTCGATGACGGTAAACAGGTAACGATGTCCTTGTGATGTGGGTAGGGGGCCTACAACGTCGACGTGAATGTGTGCGAAACGACGCTGAGGTTGAGGAAAGGTGCCCACTCCTGAATCCGTGTGTCGATGTACTTTGGAAGTTTGGCAAGAAGTACAGGCGCGGACCCAATCCTTAGCATCCTTAGAAATGCCGTGCCAAATGAACTTTGCCTTCAGCAGCTGTGCAGTAGAACGGAACAAGGGATGTGAAAGGCAGTGGATGAAATCAAACACCTGTCGGCGCATGGGAGCAGGAATCCAAGGTCGCGGTCTACCAGTACTGACGTCACAGAGGAGGGTGGTATTGGAGTCTTCGAGGTGAAAATCTTCTCAACGGAGGGACGTGCAGGATGTCCTACAAGCTTGATACTCTGGATCCTGTCGTTGGGCTTCAACCAGGGCGTTGTAATCCAATCCCAGTTGAACGGCAGCCAACGTGTTTCTTGACAGGGCATCGGCAACGGGATTCATTTTCCAAGGGACGTATTGGAGGGTGCAATTGTATTCAGCCACGGTGGAGAGATGTCGGCGTTGATGGGCGGACCAGGTGTCAGACTGTCGAGTGAAGGCGTGCACCAGAGGCATGTGGTCTGTGCGAATGACGAAAGGCGTACCTTCTAAGAAATGGCGAAAGTGACGGACAGCCAAGTGCACCGGCAGCAATTCTCGATCGAAGGTAAAATAACCCGATTCTGCCTTGGACAGTTTTCTGCTGAAGAAGGCCAATGGGCGGGGCGAGCCTTTGACCACCTGCTCGAGTACTGCACCAATAACGACGTCGCTGGCATCGGTGGAGAGAAGGAGAGGGGCGTGTGGGATAGGAAAAGTGAGAGCCGCAGGAGTTGATAGGGCCTTCTTTGCATTGCAGAAGGCTGCTTCTTGAAGGGGACCCCACTTCAGGTCCTTTGGCTTGCCCTTGAGGGAGGCGTAGAGGGGAGCAAGAGTGGCGACAATGGCTGGCAGAAAACGGTGATAATAGTTGATCATGCCCAAGAATTCCTGCAGAGCTTTGACGGTCGAGGGCGCGGGGAAATTCTGAACGGCTGCTAACTTCTAAGGGAGGGGATGGAGTCCTTCAGGAGTGATACGGTGCCCTAAGAATGACACCTCGTTGGCGCCAAAGTTACACTTGTCGTACCGGACTACAAGGCCGTTTTGTTGCAGGCGGTCGAGCACGATGCGCAGGTGACGGAGGTGTTCCTCTTTTGAGGAGGAGAACACAAGTATGTCGTCCACATAACATACACAGAAAGGGAGGTCCCCTAAGATGCCATCCATGAGACGTTGAAACGTTGCCCCAGCATAACGAAGGCCAAAACAGGAGTAATTGAAGGTGTATGTGCCAAACGGAGTGGTGATGGCGGTCTTGGGGATGTCTTCTGGGTTCATAGGCACCTGATAATACCCCTTCAGGAGGTCGAGTGTAGAGAAAACCTGCGCTTTGTGCAGGTAGGAGGTTACATCGGCAATGTTTGGGAGGGGGTAGTGATCTGGTTCTGTTTGCATGTTCAGGCGCCTGTAATCCCCGCACGGACGGAGGGAGCCGTCTTTCTTCAGAATGATGTGTAAGGGTGACGACCATGGGCTGGAGGCTTTTTGGCAAAGGCCCATTTTCTCCATTTCGGCGAACGTCTGTTTGGCGGCTGCCAATCGTTCCGGTGCCAGACGTCTGAATTTTGCGAAGACTGGGGGTCCCGTCGTCATGATATGGTGATAAATACAGTGCTTGGCAGGAACCGTGGGCGTTTGGCGAAGTTCTGGACGGAAAACTTCCGGGTACGACGTGAGGAGGTGGGCGTAGGCATCCGTGGGTGCGCTGATGTGGAGAGCGAGGTTAGAGGGGGTGGGTTGAAGAGGCGTCGACAAGTACGAGTCTGCGTTGACCAATCGTCGGTGGGCGACATCGACCAGAAGGTGGAAATGAGAGAGGAAACCCGCACCGAGGATTGGCATTGTGACGTCAGCAACGAGAAACTTCCAATTGAATTTATCGTTTCCGAACGATAATGTGAGGTTCTCGTAACCGTAGGTGGGTATCGCAGATCCGTTGGCAGCTACCAAGAGGACGTCGGCAGATGTAGACAGACTACGTTTTGCCTTGAAGAGTTTCCTTGGAAAAAGAGAACGACAAGCACCTGTGTCTACCAAAAATCGCACGCCCGTTCCTGCATCCTGTAAAAAGAAAAGATTAGAAACATGGGAGGCCACCGCCACAAGCGAAGGCCTACTTACACGTTTTTTGGCCACTGACAATATTTGGCACATTTCTTCGCGGTTGCCCCGAATCTGAAGTGGTAGTAGCAAAACTGCGGTGGATGGGAAGTAGTAAGTGGGTGTAGAAGTCGTTCGTTGGGGCGCGAGCGATTGGTGGGTGGTGGGCGGGTTTGTCGCCGCTTCGGCACATCACGGGGTAGGCGTGTATGTCCTACGGCATTCATGTCAGCTTCGGTTGACGTTGAATAGGCATCCTCGTCGTCAGTGGTGGAGGCGTTGAGGGAGGTCTTGAAGTGGCTGTCCATAAGGGCGTCGGCTTTGGTCATCAAGTCCTTTATGGGTAAACTATCGACATCGGGTATGGCAGCGCGTACAGGTTCAGGTAAACGGCGTATCCAAAGGGCACGGAGTAGGTTCACCTCACGAGGAGAGCCGTCTGCGGCAGGTTGAAGGCGAGCGATACTGGTCATTTCCCTGAGGGCAAGCGAAGCCCTTTGGTCCCCCAACGGTTGTTGCGAGAGCTGAAAAAGCTTTGCTATACGGGCGGCTGGCGACGGTGAGTACTGCTGCAGAAGGTATGTTTTGAGGGCGTCATACGCTATTGGGGTGTCTCCATGTTCACAAAGCCAGTCGGATATTTCTGGGAAGGTGTCCTCGGGTATCGCCGCGAGAACATAATCCGCTTTGGTGGTTGAGCGAGTCACGCCCCTGATACGAAAGTGGACTTCAGAGCGTTGAAACCAAGCAAACGCTTCTCTGCTGGTGAACGGTGAAAGTTTCAATGCGGCGGCCGCGGAGCCAACTGCTGTAGTAGAGTCCGTCTCCGTCATAGTTCCAACGATGGAGGGGCGAGGGAGGTGGGGGTGGAAGGCAGTGGGAGCGAGTCGACTTCCGTGGTCACCAATGTGACGGCGCCGAGTAAGGCTGTGAACTCAAAGGCAGGTTGGAAACGACTGAGTTGTATTATTGTAGAACATTCTCCTTATATACAAAACCTCAAGGCAACAGGACATAACAAGTTCACAAGACAGACAATATTACAGAGGAAAAACCACACATGAATTTTCATGTTCGTTTTAGTGCGAGGGAAGAGCGAAGATACAAGCATAATATATACAAAAGGAAATATGTACAATTGTGTGAAACACGGTTGGTACAGAACGCTTCCTCAACAAACACCAGATATCGAATTCATACAGTCACTTTGTTCAGCATTATTATTGAAATATTAACTTAATAATCAATAATAATGGTGAAAAAGACCCAACTACTTCCATCTATTTAAGTTAGAAAACACAGGCTTTATGATTAACGCAGTCAAAGGCTGACCTAAATTCATCGCCAATTATACCAAATTCATGACCGCACTGGAAATTGTAAGAGGGGTATCACATGCTCCAGGGCCCATGCAAAGGCATACTACAAACAAGGGACCAGATGATTACCTTTAGCTTACCTATTTAGAAAGTCTGAAGTTATAGAAATTGGGTGGTAATCAGAAGACCTAGAGCTACCAAACCAACCTTTACTTAATAGAGTAACGTTACCAATTTTTCAACAAGTGAAAAAAGCGCTTCTTCTGCTCATTAGCAATAAATTACAGACAGCTTAAGATCTAAGAATTTAGCAGTCTTTGTAAAAAAAAAAAAAAATACCATTGAGGTCTATTACACCTTCATAAGTATCAAGATCCAGTAACTGTGCTCTAATTTCATGTGACAGAAAGGCTAAACTGGATAGTTTAGCTTTAAGAAAATGTGAATGAGGTAGATTCTGTTTTGCATTACTCTGCTCACTGCCAAACACATTAGCCAAAAGAGATGTCTTTTCCTTTAGAAAGTGAATGACAGGCCTTATGGTTCAACCAAAGGAAAAGCTGTTAAGTCTACACAAACGTGTGTCATCTAGATACGTCTTTTAAATAAAAATTGAGGTGATACAATGTCCCTTGCCTCTCTTTTGAGGAAATTCAGTAGATGAACTATTTATATGACTGCTAACTGTATATATATATATATATATATATATATATATATATATATATATATATATATATATATATATATATATATATATATATATATATATATATATATATTTATATATAAATATATATATATATATATA
>NC_090760.1:61138897-61141397 GCF_036898095.1 Palaemon carinicauda | reverse complement strand
AATAATTGTTATGTATGTGGACTACAAATTTTCTTTTACTTCACCCAGTTACAAATTTTAATCTAATGGAGCCTTGTAGTAGTTACGGTTTTGTTCCTATCGTCATTATCTATAAAGAAATATTTTTTTTTTCGTTAAATACCCAACGTAAGAATCACTTTAGAAAGTACAATTGCAATTTTCAATCCCATAGTGGTGGTAGCAATGGACTACCAGGGACCTTATTCCCAAATCTTGGTATATGATAAAAAAAGACATAATAGATGGAAAGAAAAGATTCATCCCAATAGAACACTCTCTCCCCGAAACTAGTCGATCAGACAACCTATGGAGAAATCGAATACCTCAGAAACCTTTGTTTTTTATACTTTATTTCATAATAAAGCAAAGTTTTTTCATGAAAGTTTATGGTTAGCAACTTTTCTTATCTATAGGTAGAAGTAAAATAGACGCCGTCTTTGTTATGAAACATGCTTGGGAATAATCTTCAAGGGAAATCCTTGATGAAAAGAGCAGAAAGGAAAATCATGAGATGGAAAATCATGAGATCAAAGAAAATATCAGACTTTTTACGTTAATAAAATTATGGTAGCTCGTAGCAAAGTAAGAGCATCTGAATTATTGTCAGAGGAGAGGAAATAGTGAAGGACAAATAAGGTTACTATTCGAAAAATTAAGATGTTTCACAGAACTCTTGTAGATAACTTCCACTTAAGATAACAAGGAATAGCATAAACAGCAAAAGTACTAAAAATATATATTCGTACATAATCAGCCAACAAAGGGAGATTGCATATAAACACATTACAGAGATGAGGAATAAATAAAGAAAGCACAGCGTCGAGTTATGCCATGAGATATAACGGTATAAAGTGTTGCATTGATAATAAGACTAGAAAATCCCATGCAATTTATGTTCATCATAAACGAGGAATAGTTGTAAATCAAAATGCATCAGAATATTAGAAAACTGCAGCCTCCTGTTAATTCAGATAGGTTTTGACTATCCAATGTAGCTCAGTCATACAGTTTAATTGACTGTTGGCCTCGTTAGTCACTAATTGAAAAAACTTTGCTTAATTTTACTGATAAAATCAACTGGTCTGGCCCCGAATCTCTGGTTGGAGACGTGGTCTTGATAGCTCTATTTTCATAAGGGTTTATTTTGATATTTTGGTTAAATAAATGTTCTGTGGTTGCCCTTTAACAAACAAAACAAAAAAACTTTATTTTTTTAACTCAAGTGGTTTAAAGGTTGATCATGAATGTCTGAAGGAAGAGATAGTGACAAAGCCTTAGCAGACCAATGTCCTAGTCTAGAGACTGACCATTTATACATATGATCAGCGCCCAAGCCCCTTCTCCACCCAAGCCCCTCTTCACCCTAGCCCCCTCTCCTCCAAAGCCCCTCCTCACCCTAGCCCCCTCTCCACCCAAGCTAGGAACAGGAAGGGCTATCCTTAGCTCACAACGATGGTGAGGTAGCAGACACTACAAGAAACTATTGAACTGGAACAAATTTCGAACCCCAATCCAGCAGGTCGTCAGGCATGGATGTTTCCAATATTAAACCACATCCTTGGGTAAAGCTACCAAAAGATGTAATATTAAGTTACAAACAAAAGATATAAACTATTATTTATAAAAAAAAAAATACTTATGCTATTGGGAGAGCTAAGAAAGAGTGATTTGTTTCCAGGTAATTATGCAAAAGGTACGGTGATATTAGAAATAAAAAGTATATATTCTTATGATGCTTAAAAGTGGTATATCATCAATACAAAAAATATGAATTCATTGCAAGAGATTTACACAATAAATGCTGTAAAAGAAGAAAAAAAAGATAGAAAAAACATTCTAATTTTGGCAAAAAAAAACCCACCATGAATTTAATTTCATGGAAGAAACACCATATATTTTACGTCAGTAAAATCCTATTTGGTCAATAATAATAATAATAATAATAATAATAATAATAATAATAATAATAATAATAATAATAACAGTATTATTTTTATTATTATTATTATTATTATTATTATTAATACTTGGAAAAGCAGGATGATATAAGCCCAGGGACTCCAGCAGGGAAAATACCCAAGTGAGGAAAGAAAACAAAGAAAAATAAAATATTTCAAGAACAGTAACATTGAAATATAAACTATAAAAATTTAACAAAATAAGAGGAAGAGAAATTAGATAGAATAGAGTGTCTTAGTGTACCCTCAAGAAAGGGAGCTCTAACTTGCGGCAGTGGAAGACTATGGTGCAGAGGCTATGGCACCACCCATGACTCGAGAACAATGGTTTGATTTTGCAGTGTCCTTCGCCTAGAAGAGCTGCTTACCATAGCTAAAGAGCCTCTTTTACCTTTACCAAGAGGAAAGTAGCCACTGAACTTTTACAGTGCAGCATTTAACCCCTTGGGTTAAGACTAATTGTTTGGTAATCTCAGTGTTATCAGATGTACAAGGACAGAGGAGAATCTGTTAAGAATAAG
>NC_090760.1:61116397-61126397 GCF_036898095.1 Palaemon carinicauda | reverse complement strand
AAAACTATCCGGACAGTTCAGCCTGAGAGAAACTCTCTTCGATATTTGAACGCCACTAAGACATTGTTCATTCTTTATATGACAGGACAATCTATACGAGCAAATTCTTTAGTTCCTCAATCCATCCTTTTCTTTTTCTTCCACTGCTTCAATTGCAATCTTTATTGACCCATGTGATTATACCTCTTGTCTGTCTATTACATGTCATTGTCATATGTCCTTCCCATATCCGTTAATTTCCGGCAATATATACTGACTTTCTCTCTCTCTCTCTCTCTCTCTCTCTCTCTCTCTCTCTCTCTCTCAGACAAATAATTAGCCAATGTAAAAACTAGTGCCAAGTGCAGCATTCAAGCGAAAGGGGCTTTCATGATAAAGTCTGTTTGAAGAGTGTATCCGGAGAATACCTTCACCCTAGTGAATTTTGTCAGCGGGAGGCACCGTAGTAATTTACCTTAATTGGAAGAAGCAGAACAACTGGGGCCATCAATCACCAGCACTGCGTGTCTGAGCTCGACTTGATAACCATGGAATTTCTGCACTTACATTACTTACCATTCATTCAGTTGCACGTTTATTTCATATATTGTTTAATTTTTGTACCAGGTATTAATACACGCATTTAGATTTTACTTAGAAGTTTTCCTCTTATCACTTCCTAGTTTTTCGTATTTCATTGATACATATTCATTCTTTCATATTCGGGGAAGGTCCCTTTACCTACCATTCATTCAGTCGTACGGTTATTTCATTTTTCTTTTATTTTGTTTGCTTGCTGTAAATACATATAGTTAGATTTTACTAAGTTTTTCGTTTTCTTTTTTTTTCTAATTTCTCATATGTTAATGACACACATTCGTTCTTTGTAATCGGGAAAACTTGAAGCTCTTGGTTCTCCATCTCTATTGGTACCTGTTTTGATCATTGGTTTTATCTGGTTGTAGAGATTTCATAGGTTTTTGTATCATTTCCTATTTAAGGCTTTGTCCTTTCCACGAATAAGGACTCTTTTGCTCCATTCCTGCTAACATTTATTAACTAGATCTTGTCTTCCCATTTTTATTATAGTATGTTGGAAGCTATGATGATTCGGTACTTCTCCCCACCTTGTTCTTAGGTTTATAATTGGGATTCTTGTAATTTTCTGCTTCTGAATTGCAGTTACCCTGGACTAAGGTTTATTTTAAGAAAGGCAATAACTGATAACTGTCTTCTTTGATATAAATGTAATTATTTTTCAGTTTCCCACAGATGGCATTGGATAGGAGTCTCTGGAGAGAATGGCGATATCAGATGCAGAACCCAACCCGGAGAATTCCGGACGGGATTTAGTGATTGAGTGAGTGATAGACTCTAAAAACAAATTTTAGTATCAAGATAATCAGTTAAGGTATTATTCCCGAATCTAGGGCACGTTAACTATCTATGTGAACAATTACATAAATTTCACCAAAGCAACGAATGTCATATTATGTAGAATGATTGTATTACAATTATTTGATTCTGTATGGAGAGGATGAAAAAGGCACTGATTGTTAAAGCCAATACTGTACATTAAATGGACACTGGGATGACGATATTTTTTTTTCCCTGAAGTCGATGAGAATGGACCATTGCTGTCGTTTAGAGGTATTAATGATTCACTGTTCATCAGCAATCGTTGGTCCTTGATCGATTGGTTCAGTTACGCATGCAGAATGTTATCAACAGACCGTATAAATACAATACTATATCATTCAAATGAGAAGAGAAAGAACAATTATTTTAGTTATTATTATCATTATTATTACTTGCTAAGCTGCAACCCTAGTTGGAAAAGCAGGATGCTATAAGCCCCAGGGGCCCCAACAGGGAAACTAGCCCAGTGAAGAAAGGAAACAAGGAAGAACAAAATATGCCAAGAACGGTAACAAACATTTAAAAATATTTCCTATATAAACTATAAAAACTTTAACGAAACAAGAAGATAAATATATAACAATAGTGTGCCAGATTGTACCCTCAAGCAAGAGAACTCTACCCCAAGACAGTGGAAGACCATGGTACAAAAGGCTACGATATTACCGAAGACTAGAAAAACAATGGTTTGATTTTGGAGTGTCCCTCTACTAGAAGAGTCGCTTACCACAACTAAAGAGTCTCTTCTACCCTTTACCAAGAGGAAAGTAGCCACCGGAACAATCACAGACCCGTAATCAACCCCTTGAGTGAAGAATTGTTTGGTAATATCAGTGGGTTAGGTGTATGAGGACAGAGGAGAATCTGTTAAGAATAGGCCAAACTATTTGGTGTATGTGTAAGCAAAAGGAAAGTGAACCGTAACCAGAGAGAAGGATACAATGTACTACTGTGTGGCCAGTCAAAGAACCCATAACTCTCTAGCAATAGTATCTCAACGGGTGGCTGCTGCCCCTGGCCAACCTGTTACAGATATTTTCCCATGTTCCCTTACCTTCCTCAATATGGTGTGAATTCCACTCCATATTACATTTTTTTTTTTTTTCAAACCATCTCACTGGAAGTCTTACCGTGTTTCCACAAGATAAACAATTCTTTAATAGTGGTAAACTTCAGTGGGATTAGGATGACTCCTTCAAGAGCATTTTGCTGACGGTCGTCCAACATCCCAAGTCTAGTCGATTTTTGAGAAGGAAGTTTTGACCTTGCAGTACTGAAGAAAGTGTACAATGAATCAAGGGATTATTATTAATAACACACTTTAGCAAAGCCAACCAACGATGAGTGAAAGAATTCGTACTGAATAATAATTGAAAGTAATTGACAGGAGTCTTTTTGCTATTGCAAATCTTATAATCGTATTCATATATCATTGGTTTTATTCACTATCATGTTTTTTTTGGAAAAACTATTTCAAATTTGACCAAATATCTGATCTTCATTAGATATTAATTAAAAGGAAACTCAATATCTTTTTTTATTTAGTAGGAAACATTGTTGGAAAATATCTTCAAATACTATTGTAGATTGAAAAGTAAAGAGGAACATCTGATGGATTTTTCAATATTTCATAAAATATATTATCTATGCTCTTCATTCTATCGTATAATTTCTTAAAAACTATAGCATAAATTATTACGAATTTCTATTGAGGGTTTTTCATTGTTATATTTCTTATTAATTATTCTTCATCAGAACGACAAAGAATAATGGAAATAATTTTAGTTTCATTAGGTATTTGTATTAGTGATGTCGGTCGCCTCAAAATTAGGGAGTCATTCACGCACAAATAGCTAAAAAGTCACGATAATCAAGAGCAAATGGATAAACAGAGTCTATGAATTAAAATTATATTTCATAATTTCCTATATATAGTAGATAATCAAGGCACTTCTTTTTCTTATCTAGGATTCTCAACAAAATATGACCTTTGTTTGATTATTCAGCTTTTCCTTTTACATCATCAGTTTTGATAAGAAAGAAAATGATTTTGTTACAGAAGAATATATTTGAAATAAATGCATTCCTTCTTTTTATTATTATCATTAAACTGTTTTGCGATTATAATTTCTATTTTTCTTTCACGTGATTAGACTTGAGTAAATCTTAGATTTTCCATGCTGTAATCTTATCGTAATCATTTCATATGATTTTCTTTCAATCTAATATAGCAGAATGGCATTGATGAAGGAAATTTGTGCTTATTTCACATCAAACAATTACCCATATTTCCTGAACACTAATTTTTCTTTGTATTATGTGATAGATATCTCTCCATCTGTAAAACGAAGTAGTAAGAAAATCTAATGAGTTTATGATAAGTTGACTATATTTTTAACATGTTTGGCATTTAGGTCCCTGACGTCATTACTGACACATCAAAGCAAGAAAGAATATTGTAACGTATGAACGATTTAGAAGGAATTCAAATTTAATATAAGCGGTATTTAGAAAAAAAAAACTAAATCAAATAGATATTTGGCTGAGTAGTCATCACGATATGGCATATTAGTTTAATAGACTTCTATTTAGTTAAAACTCTTCCTAATGTACTATATCAAAGGTCATGCACACAGACAAGTATACAGCAAAAAACAAGAACACATGAACACACGTGTATATGTATATATATATATATATATATATTATATATATCTATATATATCTATATATATATATATATATATATATATATTATCATCATCATCATCATCATCATCATTCTGCATCGGCATAATCATCTCCTCCTACGCTTATTGATGCAAAGGGCCTCGATTAAATCTCGTCAGTTGTGTCTATTTTGAACTTTCAATTGAATTCTTTTCCATTCATTATCTCCGACTTCATGCTTCATAGCCCCCCAGTCATGTAGGGCCTGGGTCTTCCATATCTTCTAGTACCTTGTGGAGCCCTAGTTAAAATGTTTTTGTGAGCTAATCTCTTTTTGGGAGAGCAAAGAGTATGCCCAAACCCTCTCCATCTACCACTCATCTTGATCTCATCCACATATGGCACTCTCTTATAGTTTTGATTCCTAATCCAGCCATGTCATTCAACTTCCAATATTCTTCCGAGGGCTTCATTCTCAAATCTACGAAATCTTCTGGAGATTGTTTTTTTGTCATACCACGACTCATGTCCATACTGTAACACCGATCTTTCTAAACTGTTATATAGCTGGTTTTTTATATGTAATTTCAGGCGATTTGATTTCCAAATTATATTTAACCTAGCCTTTGTCTGATTTGCTTATTTTCAATCTGTTATTAAACTCCAGTTCTAAAAAAACCCGTATTAGGGAACATAAATTACCAAATATTTTAATGATTCCACCTCATTAATACTTCTTCTTCCAATGATATTCTATCTTACATTGCATATTCCGTTCTCATTATCTCTGTCTCTCTTTTATTATTATTGAACCTAATTTCCTGCGATATTTTATGCAATCTGGGAAGCAAGCATTGCAAATCCTATGGTGTTCGGCTAATAATGACAACATCATAACCATACTGTATGTCAGCTAATTTCCTATTACCAATCCAGCCAAATCCTTATCTACCATCGCCAACTGTTCTAACACATTATAAATACCATGAGGAGGATAAACAAAATAGGTGACAAAACATATCCTTGGAGTAGTTAATCCGCTGTCCACTGGAAATTCATACACTTTGCACTTACTATGCTTATGAGCAAACTTAATTAAATTTTTCATATTTAAGAGGAATTCCATAATAACGCTGGGCTCTCCTTAAAATTGTCCGGTGTACACTATTAAAGGCTTTTTTTATAGTCCACAAATGACAGCAAAAAATGAATTTCTATATTTTACTCACTGTTGTACAACGTCTCAAAATGAAAATTTGCTCATTACAAACTATTATACTTCTAATTCCTGTTTTTTTCATCTCTTATCTTTTCATCAATCCTTCTATCTAGTCTCTTTAGAATTAGTATACTAATATATTTTCATGATAACTGACGTACTATTGTAATACACTAGGTCTCAATTTTTAGCCATTTTCACCAACACTCCAAATTCCCATTCATCGGGTTTTACTTCCTCATGCCACACTAGAAAATATTCTTTATTTTCCAGCAGTATCATCTCAGAAGTTTTCCTATTGTAACCAAGGGCTTTCCATCTGAGTTTTTTTTTAGGATAGCTTTGGACATTAAACACACAGAATTCCTTCATGGGCACATCAAGGTCTTCATCAGCTTCAGGTATATCAATACAATTATTTCATTCATATCTTGTATTCATGACCTCACTAAAGTGTTTCATCCAACGTTGCCTTTCTTCATCTTCTGTTGTTATAACAGGTCCATCCCTCTTTTTTGATGGGTATTTCCATCAGCAGTTTTTACACCATAGCCACTCCCTGAATTTAAAGCTTTGTCAGCCTCATCTGCTTTCCTCTCTAAATACTCTCTCTAGTCATTCCAGGGTTTTCTTATGACTTCATTATCAAAACTGGAATACTTAGCATGCTCTACCTTATAGTTTTCCATTACTACTCGCTAATACCAGAGATTTACTTGAACATATATAACACTTTACCTTCAGTGTATGAGGCCCTTGGCTTACAGATAAATGAAAAAAAAAAGCAGATGTCAAAGTACAACAGTATTAACCAGATCAAGTGCCTATTTTCACTGTTGATAATGCAAAACCCGCATATGGGGCTACTTTTAAAATACCTTGGTAGCAAATATGTATAAAATGCAACACATGCTTTTACCAGACTGAGAACCAGGGTTTTTTTTTTTTTTTTTTCTCCAAAGAAAAAATGTTCTGAGATTAACCATTAGTATTCATGAATGCAAATCAGTATGTACCACAACTTTTCTGTACTGAGCAAAAGCCTAAACTTTATGTAACGCCATCTCAAGCAATTGGAACATTTTCACATTTCTTGTTTGCAGAAAATTTAAGAATAAACATAAAAAGATCGGATTCCAAACACAGAAGCCATGCTCACTAAACACCAACATCGCTATCCTGTTTTACGTGATTAGTATACCTGAAGAACAGTTATCAAAACTAATTTTATTCAGACAACTAAAAAATGGTCATCCACGAACCAAAGACCCTAACAGGAGATACAAAGGCTAAGCCAGGTCAGCCTACAAGACAAAAATTCCACCATCTACCCTGAAAACCTGTTCTCGAGTGTGAGTAATAACAACAAAAGAGAAATACTATTTGGGTCTACACCTCCATAACCATCAAGGTCCATCATGAGAGATTTAATTTCACGAGATCAAAGAGCTAACCTAATTAGTTTAGCCTCAGGAAAAACAGGAATGAGGAAGTTCGAGTTTTTCATTACTCTGCTTGCTGTCAAACACATCAATCAAAATGGTTGCCGATTGTTTCCTTTGGGTAATGAGGGACAGAGCCATCCATTTTTAAGTAAAGGAGGAACTGCTACATCTACACCAAAAGAGTGCATATTTAAGGGTAGTCAACTACTTATACTCCTGGGTTATACCAGAAAGGGTTTCTTTTATGGTTAAATTTTATTCATTTCAGTTGAAACATAAACTTTCTGAGGAAAAGCTCCTAAGCTGAGTATTGTTATTCCAGGTCACATCTGATCTGCTGCCCTTCCAAAGATGATAGGCCCTTCCCGCTTCTCCAAATAAGCACCTCTACAATCATCATTGGGCAATGGTTTGTCTTTCAGTCGATAACTTAGCACACGAGAAGGGATATGCCTGTCAATTATGTTGACTATATTTTAATTTAAAGGGACAACAGGATAAACATTTCCATAAAATTATGAGCAATTCAAGCCGAAGAGATCATGCAAAATCCCATTACAGTCTGCTTGAGATTTCATATAAATCTTACATGAGTATGCTACATCAGGACAGTCGCGTATTCACTAATAATGAAATCAATGCATGATCAGATGTCGCAACTGGAGAACCAAACCTTAATTGTTATAACGCCAGGGGAGTCGGTCCAAGCAGTTACTAGACCTGTGAGTAGCTTCACTTATGATTTGCGACAGCCTGATTCAGATCTAGAAAAAAATCCTTTAGATATAAACCTTTTTAATGTCCTATGTGATTGTCACACTGGAATAGTTTTAGATATTATTGTGTATACAGGAACTAACACTGTTATACTGTACCTGTCAATGAAATTCTGAAACACACACAACCATGATGAAAAACTATAATGAATCTTTAATAAGGCAAATGCTATAAGGTAAATGCTATATTCTATATACTGATCTTAATACATTCGTCTTTAAATAGAAAATACTGGTTTTGTGCGAACTGTAAGCGAAACAAGGATAAATATGCCGAAATTCAAGTTTGGCATGACAGAAGTTGCGATCGAAAAAAAGAAAGAAAAATCATATCATTGTTCAGGCTGAAAGACTGCTCTCTCTCTCTCTCTCTCTCTCTCTCTCTCTCTCTTTATATATATATATATATATATATATGTATATTATATATATATATATACATATATATATATATATACATATATATTATATATATATATAGAGAGAGAGAGAGAGAGAGAGAGAGAGAGAGAGAGAGAGATGATACCCTTCCTATGCTGAGTAAGTGCTTATAAAATGAGATTGCTAGTCCTACCTTTACCCCTACCCCTTCTCCATAGATATACAATGGGGTCATGTACTGCTAGTGTCTGTCACTTTGATAGCACCCCCATTTAGGAACTAATCTGAAGTAGCACTGCATGGAATCAAAACTTATGTTAGCTAGCACTATTCTTCAGTACTGAGTCATTCGCCTGGTTTCAGCACTACCAGTTTCACATTAGAAGGTGGAATCGATCAAGCACTAAACCAGACTGTGTTCTCGTAGTGATCCCTGGAGACACTTTCCTGGAAATCGCAGATTGATTTTGCAACCAAGTAGACACCTCAATAGTGTACGCCCTAAAAGTAAACCCTCTGGAGCAGTACTAACTATTGCCAGCCACCTGTATAGCCAAGCTTTTTCAAGTCTCTCAATAACCATTTGAGGACCAAAAGGCTTTTGTCGCTCTCAGGGAAATTACCAGTATTACTTGCCTGAAACCTGCAGCAGATGGCTCTCCTCAGGAGGGCTGCTGTTAAGTAATGTTCAAACGGTTGTCAGTGGCCAAAAAAGCTTAAGTAAGGCGTTGCCTGTGGGGGTGGCCTCCCCTGTCACAAATCTTTTCATTCTACATAATGAATGTATGAGTGTGTAATTTTTGGTAGACACGGGTGCTTGCCATTCTCTAAGGCGACTCTCCTGGATATGATGTAATCTGTCTAAGCCTACCGATGTCTGCCTGGTGGCTGCCAACAGATCTGCGACTCCGACCCATTCATATGAAACCCTCACATTATCGTTTTGAAGTGCCATGTATCATTGGAAGTTTCTCGTTGCCAATGTCACATTGCCAATCATTGGTGGTGATTTCCTATCCCATTTCCACCTCCTAATTGATGTTTCTCACCAACGGTTAGTTACTGCAGACCTCACTCTGCCATGGATGCCTACTCCCACCTCCTCACATCGTACCTGGAAGTATTCTGTCCATAACTTCGCCATACGTCCGCAGCTCCCGCCGAACATGGTATTTATCACCATAACAAAAACACGGGGTTCCTAGTGTTCACCAGATTCAGCCATCTGGCACAGCATCGTTTGGTTACCGCTAAAGAAATCTTTGCCAAAATGAAAAATAATGGGCCTTTGCTATAAGGCCTCAAACCTGGAGTTGCCACTCTTACACATCACCCTGAAGAAAGATGGGCCCCTGCATCCATAGGAGGATTACAGGAGTCTGAATATGAAGACAGAAATGGATCGCTACCCACTCCAAAACATCACTGACGTGATCTCTTACTTGTGCAAAGCGAAGGTTATCTCCACGCTCGACCTCCTAAAGGAGTATTATCAGTTGCCCAAGAACCCAAAAGATATTCCCAAGACCGTTATCACCATCCTCTTCGGTACATACACCTTCAATTAATCCTTTTCTGGCCTTTATATTGCTGGGACCACTTTTGAATGCCCCATGGATGGCATCTTAGGAGACCTCCCCTTCTGTGTATGTTACTTAGATGATATAATCGTGTTCTCTTCCTCCTTTACCACCTACGCATCGTGCTCGACCATCTACAACAGAACGGCCTTGTAGTCCGGTACAACAAATGTACCTTTGGCGCCAATGATGTATCCTTCTTAGGGCAGCACATCTCTCCTGCAGGAGTCCACCCCCTCCCCGTGAAGGCAGCAGCCTTCAGAACTTCCCTACACCCTTGACTGTCAAAGCACTGGAAGAATTCATGGATATAATCAACTATTACCAGCTATCGCCAGTGTTGACCCCCTCTATGCCTCCCTCAAGGGTAAGCCAAAAGACATTAAATGGGATACCCATCAAGGAACCGCTTTCTGCAAAACAAAGAATGCCCTATCAACCACTGCTGCTTTCACTTTTCCCATGCCACACGCTCCTCTGCTTTTCTCCACCGATGCCAGTGACGACACTATTGGTGCAGTACTCGAGCGG
>NC_090760.1:61093897-61106397 GCF_036898095.1 Palaemon carinicauda | reverse complement strand
TATCGGCACATATCTAGTCAATAGCAAGCTGATAAGGTTCTTAACGAGAAGATGTGCTGGACATGAGTGAGTTTATTCAAACGGCATAACAAACTTATATAGAAACATTTGAGAATAACAATGGCCTAACAACTTTAACTATGTGAAACATGCAAAGGCAAACTTAACGAGGGTTTTCTATTATCAGTTCGCGCGCCTGCGCGCGTGCGAGAGAGAGAGAGAGAGAGAGAGAAAGAGAGAGAGAGAGAGAGAGAGAGAGAGAGAGAGAGAGAGAGAGAGAGAGGAAAATATTACAACGTATGAGCTTACATGAAATACACGTGCATTACAGGGCATTTGTCCCCTTATATATCTAATATAGGTATGGAGTGTTCTGAGACCAAATTGATACCTTTAGTTTGGTACTCTCAACTTGTTTTGTATCCTGATGTTGATAATGTTCTGGGTATTCGAAAGGAAAATTTTAATCTTGATGTTTTTTCCTTACTTTTGCTATCAATATTTTCTTGGTTCCATTTATCGAATATTCTATAAAAATAAACGAAATAACACTATCCCATTTTGTAGACGTTTTGATCTTTAGACAAGCAGATGAACTTAAATTTTCCAAATATAGAATGTTAACCAATAACTTAAATACGGTATATACTTCTATTCGGGTTATTCTAAAAACGTAAAATTTCATTCTCTATGTACTGTACGACTCGGGAATTTCTACCACACCCTATTCTGACGAAGTGCATCCTGCCACATCCTGTACTATAGTAAAAGATTACAAAGGCGGTGGGCAGGGCTATACATAGGAAGTCACCGTGCAGGGTATATAGAGGATTCCCCAAAATTCAAGAAATCTCCACTAATCTCTATCACAAATAAAATTTAGATGACTGCGTGAATAGAACTAAGAAAACCATTTAAAACTTTCTGTTAGAGAGAAAGGAAGCAATGAAAAACATAATCTGTTTACCATTTCACGAAAGTTTTCTAGATAAAAAAAAAAAAAGGGAGACTAGTGTCTAAATACACTAATATGACATATAGAATTCCTACTTCAAAATATAACTATTTCTATGTTGGCCAAACATCTAAAGTCATTTCTGTTAGAATAAAACAGTATAAGGTAGCCGTCCCTTTGCTAATTAGAAATATAATCAATGTTATTGACTTTACCAAAATAAATGTTTTTGAATCATTATTGATTGCCTGAACTCAAAGTCACAATTGAAACCTAAGCCTTGGTCTATTTTCCAGCAATCGTGTGTTACTCTCTTTTGTAAAATCTGATATCTGCAATCATAAAAAACTGAGAGCGTAAGAATCCCATTCTCCAATAGTCTTTTAACTTTTCCTTTCGTGGTTCCAATACACACATATACACACACACACGCACAGACACAAGATAAGCTGCTTACTTAGCCAACCCAGCTGTTAAGAGAGATAAAAATTGATTCTGACTCTGGCCTACTTATTCTCGACGAATTCAAGCTTTGTACTCCATTATTATATAGGTACCTCCATGAGTTTTACATTGACTGTATTGGTCCTGGGTACCCTTTAAGTGTCTTCCCTATATCATAGAATTCGTTTGCCTTTGAAATCTATCAAGCAACTCGTGGAAGTTGAACCCAGTACTAGTGAGCTGGGATATGAAAACATGAAAACTCGGCTATCACGGGTATTCGACTTTTTATCTATCTTGTTTCCGATGAAATTAAGATTTTGAAACTTGAAATCCATATTCTCACGCGATGATGGTTCTTCATACAGGGGTCCTAAAGCCTCTAATAGACCGAGGCCACAATAAATCTGATAATGATGGTTTTCCCGACATTTGTGAGTTGTATTTATTGTCAATACAATTGATTCCTCTGAAATCTGTTACTGGCTCTTGATGTAAAATTATCCACACTACCGTTATGGTAACAAGAGCATACACAGATTATAACTACTCACAGCCACCTTTAATAGCAAAGAGTTTTGGGGAGATAATCTTTGGTGTTATTGTCTTATACGGAAATGGAATGTAAAGCTGCATGTTAAATTCCCAGGGTTTTTACTCTGATAGAGCATTAATAGCAATAATGGGAAATATAAACACACCACAAAAAAAAGGCTTTATGTGAAATAAATTGTTATAACTGATAAACCTCTGTTATCAGAAGATTGTGTTTTCATGAATTCGTAAATAATACCTTGCTGAATTTCAGAGATGATCTGCAGTTAAGTAAGAAGACAGATTTACAAAGTTTTTAATCAAAGTACGCAATGCTTTAAATTACAGTTTGATTTTTTATTTGTTTTGTTTTTAGGAATCCTAATTTTAAAGCTGTCGTTTACATGTTAACTATAATTGTTGGAGGGTGAATTCATTTACTTTGCATGTTACAAAACTAAAATAGTTAACAAAGTACTCAACAAATGGGCTACCGTAATAGATAGACCATTGTACAATCACTCATATAAGTTGGTGGATGTTTGGGTGTTTGAGAGTGATGTTTATTTCCTCCCTTTCTGGACGATATGTGTCTGGGAGAGGAAAACCGGTCAAATATTCAAACCCCAATAGTTGAATATTTGACTAATTTCTGTTCTCCTAGGAAGGGGTGTAATGGAAATCTCTCTCAAACACCCTGACAGCCACCAACTTATGTGAGTGATTATACTACAGTTAAATATGTAACAAAACCTCATTACCTAATGTTTATTTTCTACTTATTTTCTGAATTAGATATTTTCTTACAAAGCTGGCCTGAATTATTACGTTTTATCTCTAAATCAGAGGATGTTGATACTTCAAACATTCCTTAGGTCTTTTATTCCAGGTGAATAATAAATGATAATATGAGCAATTTTTATAACATTTCCCGTGTGTTTTAACGGTTATCTCATAGTGCAAATATGAATTCAACGTAATGAAAACATCTTAGCATACGCTTAGACTATATATGCAGTGTTATTGCTATTTAGTTACAAGAATGAAAATACAATAGGTATCAAGTCGTGCAGAAATGAATATACAGAAACAAATACTTGAACGGGATTACATCTTTTTTTGCATATATAATTTCAAAATGACCCAGGTTGTTAACGGGGTTCCAGGAGAAGTTCGAGGTTCTTTGTCTTTTAGCGAATGAAGCCGGTAATGGTAAGGAAGTTTCCCGCACAAGAAGTTAAACCACCATTCAGCTGTTAAATTACGAATAAAGTAGTACCCGTGGTCATGCATATTGGTCATACATATTTACACATACAGTTGACTACCGTGAAATAATTTTCTAAAGTTTTGTCCACAAGAATTGCTACCGCTTCTGAATTCCCAAGAAACATAAAAGAAAATGGCTGAGTAAAGAGCCTTTTAAGAGTCTAACTTTTAAATAGTTTCCAAAGTCTTTCATTAGCTTAGCCAGTTATTAGAGAGACTTCAGGACTGAACAAAATGGAATAGTTGAAACTTCTTCCACTATGATTAAGACGTCTGAGGGAATTTGCGCTTCGTTCCCTTTTTGAGATCACTCAAGTACATGAATTTTAGTGGACCTAAATGACTGGGCGACTGTCACACTACTTTTTGAGCCTTTCCTTCAAGACCTCTTTCTATTTATCCCTCTAAATTATCAGGTATCAATTATATGTGCAGATCACACGATATACATATAAACCCAATTGATTTTGTTCTTTAAATTGAAGAAATATTTAACTATATGATTTATTAATCAGCTGATATGTTTTATGAAAGTAATGTGTGAAATCTTTTATAAAGTGGTAATAGACTTCCTCAAAATTATGGTCATATTAGAAACATACAATTATGCCGGTAATCACAGTTAGAAATTTTGAAAAAATTCCATATATTAGTCTATTCTTATTTGAGAAAAGACATTTAATGTTTTTTACAGGTATTGATCGATCTTTTGTTTATTCAGCTGACATAGATTTGTATCTGAAGGCATTGGAAATATATATGTAATAAATGCAATTTATGAAAGAATCTAAATGCTAAATTTATTGAGTATATTTAAGCACATTTATCGAAAAAAACAGAAATTATGCTAATTCAACATTACGCATACCGTAATTCTTGATTCAAAATGTGATTCTTGATACAGAAAAAAAAAATCTGATTTTAAAATTATATTTTCAGAAAAATTGTGTAAAATCAAACAAACTCATTTCATGACTCGCACACTGATTACCATTTGATTCCTCCGAATCTGTTTGACCGATTTTTGGGCAAAACAACGGGAAAAGCATATTAATATTCTAGTGTTTCGAAAATTTAAATGAAATATAATCATATAAGTATCTAATCTCAATACGGTATTCAATTTAGTAGAAATCCATATGATGCGATTGTAATACTACAATTTTGTATTGCATTATGAGTGTATTTTATTATATTGCTATAAATATTGAAATCAAAGAAAGTATTTCTTTAATTTGATATTCAAATGGAAGACAGCTAATAATTAGAATGGCAATGTTTCATCACAATACTTTCACTCGTTAATCATTTATCTCGTTTACTCAGGCATACGAAATCAGAAAATGTAAACCGATCATTGTTCTGCCAATATAAATACTGTAAACGGATTAGAATTTGCCAAAAGTATTCAGGGTAATATAAATAGCAAGTAATTTCCCTTATGCTAATACATGTATCTGTGATGAGAGTAAGTTAAGCCTTTTTATATAGTGCTATTAGGCTTGAGTTTACTTTTTTTACTGAAAAGTTCGGTTTACCGCCATGAACGTTGTTTTGAATATGGCAAAACGCACACAGAAGAATTAGATGATCCTCATTTTATATAATAGCATTACTTTTTTTTTTCTTTTGCATAAATGTTCTTGAATAATTCATGCAGTAAATGAGTATGTAAATGCTTGTGTACGCTCGTGTGCAATTGTGCATGTTTCCTAATTATTCCAAAAGGAATAATTGGGAGAGAGATTTCACAGCATCTTTTCTTAAAATGGTCGTACACAGAGGAAGTATAAGTTGCAATGAAATATATCACAACGTCAAGAAAAATTCGTGAAACAAAAAGATCTATTCCGGATACATTTCATGCATTCAGTTTCCCGTGTCTTTTAGAGCTGAGACGAAAGATGAAATTTCACCTTCACAATGAACACAGGTAAGACGAGGTGATACATTTACTTTTAGGATTTACTTTTTACGTGTCTTTTTCGAATACCTCTCAATTGCTTGCTTTGCTTGAAGAGTCATGCCCTTCTCTCTCTCTCTCTCTCTCTCTCTCTCTCTCTCTCTCTCTCTCTCTCTCTCTCTCTCTCTCTCTCTCTCTCTCTCTCTCTCTCTCTCTCTAACACATTCTTTACTTAACTACTTATCATCTCTTATATTTGTTTTTAATCTTTAATCACCAAATATAAGAATTTTCCTTCGATAACAACAAGTAAGAAACCTGAAATCACAGAGAAATAAATTTCCAAATTCCAGAATTATATCACAAACAAAATTTGAGGCGATACGTTTATTAATTTATTCCTAGAGTTTTTTTGAGTCGTTGTGGTATATTTGAAACGTCCCAGCCTGATAACTGTTGGACAGGAGTTCAAGTCTCTCACAAATTCGAAAGTTTATTGTAGTGTCTGCAGTCTCAACCTCACCATTCTTGTGATATAAGGATGGGAGGGGGGAGGGGAGAAGCCTGTAGTTTTACCTGTTGAGTCCTTAACAGTTGTTACCTGGTCCTCTTTGGTCCTAGCTTGGACTCTGGTGCTGATCACATGGTCAGTGTCTAAGGCCTTTTCCTGCTAGCTAGGGCATTTTCGCTGTCCCTTGCTTCTGCCTTTTATGACCGGCCTTTAAACCATTTATTGTTGCAGTTCATTTAACCTCATTTATGTATTGTGTTCATAATCCTGTACTGTCTATATCAAATCTTTCTCTGAATACTTGAATAAATATTTTCAATCTTTTGACAGCTGTTATATCATATTTATGTTAAACATATTACCTTTGTTCGAAATTATTCATACATTAATACTAAATACATATTGATTGTCTATTTAATTACTTTTCCGTCACCAAAAAAAAAAAAAAAAAAAAAAAAAATTAACTATTGATTTAAGCCTAAATGATCATTGTTCATCTATTGAATCATATTATGTAATTATTTACATTATGTTATGAGCATTATGATGTGTTGGCGATCCATTTCTCACCACTATATTATCAAATGAAATTTTCTTCATTAAAACCAGAAATAGTTTATATATTATCATATCATAATTATCCGGGTGGAATAGACCTCGGCTTATAATTTATGATATGTACATCACAAGTCCATCATACTATTCGTCAAATTATATTTTCTAATCAGAAATGCTTACCAGGAAATAGGAGAATGATTCTAGATTTTATTTACCTTTCAATTTTTAATAAACATAACTTCTGCTGAATTATTCTGTCCACGAGTATTTCTATTGCCGTCCTTTATAATGAAAACAGTGTTATATTTCTTACAATTATTATTATATTATGTCTAATCTCTTATTTTCATTTTTGCCAAATCAACATGAAAAAAATAAAACCAATAGTTACTACTAAAAAGTATAAGATAGCGACATATAATTGCCTGAATATGTGTAACCTTTAATATATTCACACAGATAATATGTTTATTACAAAGAGCTGAAAATATATTATATCAATAAAAGGTTACATGTTTAAACTTTCGATATGAATGACTTCCATGACAGAAATGTGTCCTTGATTAAATTACCAGTCAGTGTAATATTTCAAATTGAATATCAGTACATATGCCTAAAAATGATTATGAATAATTTTATTACACATGAAAATTCACCATATGTGAATTATTTGGTCTAGTTTTATAATTATTTTGTAGGGGTTTAATGTATTTTATTTATCTATAAGGAAATTTGTGTCTATGATTGGTATATATTAGCCATAAAGATTTAAAATATCTCATTATTATGTCACAGATTTCACTACCTAATATAATCAAATTATATTTCCTGTGTTATATTTCATCAGTTCTTGCATTATAGAAACCATTTGATATGATTTGAATTAGGTTATGAATACATTTAATCTTCCACTCATGCATTTCAAAATAATTTAGAGTTCGAAAATCCAATTAATGTAAAAATTAGTTAAATTGATTATAACAGGGACTAAATTATACCAACATAATAGTTTCATTAAATATAAACATAGCTATTCCATATATAAATAATATTATATAATCATATATATATATATATATATATATATATATATATATATATATATATATATATATATATATATATATATATATATATATATATATATATAAATGATACGTAGGATACTATAAAAAGAAGACCGACAGAAATTGATTGTTGGACATTTTCGAAGAAGTAGTCCCGTGTTGATAGTGAAGTCATAAGAAAAACCAGAAATGACTGCAGAGGGTATGTAGACAGGAAAGCAGATGAGGTTGACAAAGCTAAGAATTCAGGGAGCGGCTATTGTATAAGAATTGCTAATATAATTATTAATGAAATATCTACGGGGTTAAAGAAGAAGAAACATATGCTCATCAAAATGAGAGAAGAAGCATATACCCATCAAAAAGAGGGATGGAACTGTTATAACAACAGAAGATGAACAAAAGCAATGTTGAATAGAATACTTTAGTGAGGTATTGCATAGGAGTTATGAATGGAATAACATATTTGATAGTCCTGAAGCTGATGAAGACCTTCATGTTCCCCTAAGAAAATTCAGTGTGTTTGAATTCGAAGCTATCATTAAAAAACTCACGAGATGGAAAGCTCCTGGATACGATGGAATACTTGCAGAGATGATACTAGCTGATAATAAAGTGACCCCCAGAATACTTACAAGATCATTTTGTGGACTGTGGCATGAAGCAGCAAAACCTAAGAAGGAGATCTGACTGACTACAATAATTAATAATTACAGAGGCATCATAGTTACGACAGTTGTCATGAAAATATGTAGTATGTTTATTCTAAATAGACTAGAGAAAAAGACTCCTGAGAAGCTGAAAAGACCAAGCAGGATTTAGCAAGGATAGAAGTTGCAGTGACCAAATTCTAATTTGGAAACATATTGTACAACAATGAGTAGAATATAGAATTCCAAATTTGATGGCATTTGTAGACTATGAAAAGCCTTTGATATTGTGCACCTGCTAATTTTGTAGAGAGTCCGGAGTTATTATGAAATTTCTCTTAAATAGATGAATTTTATCAAGTCTGCTCATGAGCATAGCAAGTGCAAAATTAATGTTAGTGGAGTCCGATCAAATAAATTTCCATTAAACAGCGGTCCATCCCAAAGGAGGATGGGCTCAAGATAAATCGAAGAAAGACAGAGATGATGAGAACGGAATATGCAATGGCAAATTAAATATCATTGGAAGGAGAAAGGATTAATGAAGTAGAACCATTTAGATATTCAGGAATTATAATCGGTAATGATTGGCCTTTAGAATTAGAGTTTAATGAAAGATTGAAAAGAACCAATCAATCAGACAATGGCTAGGTTAAATAAAATTTGTAAATCAAATCGCCTGAAATTATATATAAAAATCAGCCTGTATATCAGTTTAGGGAGACTAGTGTTACTGTATGAACATGGGTCATGGTATGACAATGAAACAATCTCCAACAGATTTGGTAGATTTTTTAACAAAACCCTCAGAAAAATATTGGGAGTTGAATGATAGGGCAGGACCATAAATGAAACTATAAGACAAATTACTCGAGATTTACATGTGGATGAGATCATGGTAAGGGGTAGATGGAGATGTTTTGGTCTTGCTCTTTGCACTCCTAAAGCGAGATTAGTTCACTAAGTATTTAACTGGGCTCCACCAGGTACAGGAAGAGTTGGAAGACCCAAGCTCACATGGCTGAGGACTATAAAGCGTGAAGTCGGAGATGATGAATGCAGAAGTATTGAATTAAAAGCTCAAGATAAAGATGACTGATGCCCTTTGCAGTGTCAATAGGAGTAGGAGGAGATGATAATGATGATGATTTATGTATATATATATATATATATATATATATATATATATATATATATATATATATATATATATATATATATATATATATATATATATATATATATATATATATAAATATATATATATATATATATATATATATATATATATATATATATATATATATATATATATATATATATATATTGTACCAACCGTGTTTCACACAATTGTACATAATTCCTTTTGTATATATTATGCTTGTATCTTCGCTCTTCCCTCGCACTAAAACGAACATGAAAATTCATGTCTGGTTTTTCCTCTGTAATATTGTCTGTCTTGTGTACTTGTTATGTCCTGTTGCCTTGAGGTTTTGTATATAAGGAGCGTGTTCTACAATAATATAACTCAGTCGTTTCCAACCTGCCTTTGAGTTCACAACCTTACTCGGCGCCGTCACATTGGTGACCCCGGAAGTCGACTCGCTCCCACTGCCTTCCACCCCCACCTCCCTCGTCCCTCCATCGTTGGTACTATGACGGAGACGGACTCTACTACAGCAGTTGGCGCTGCGGCCGCCCCATTGAAACTTTCACTGTTCGCCACCGGAGTGGCGTTTGCTTGGTTTCAAGGTGCAGAAGTCCACTTCCGTATCAGGGGCGTGACTCGCTCAACCACCAAAGCGGATTATGTTCTCGCGGCGATACCCGAGGACACCTTCCCAGAAACGTCCGACTGGCTTTGTGAACAAGGAGACACCCCAATAGCGTATGACGCCCTCAAGACATACCTTCTGCAGCAGTACTCGCCGTCGCCAGCCGCCCGTATAGCAAAGCTTTTTCAGCTCTCGCAACAACCGTTTGGGGACCAAAGGGCTTCGCTTGCCCTCAGGGAAATGACCAGTATCGCTCGCCTTCAACCTGCCGCAGACGGCTCTCCTCGTGAGGTGAACCTACTTCGTGCCCTTTGGATACGCCGTTTACCCGAACCTGTACGCGCTGCCATACCCATTGTCGATAGTTTACCCATAAAGGACTTGATGACCAAAGCCGACGCCCTTATGGACAGCCACTTCAAGACCTCCATCAACGCCTCCACCCCTGACGAAGAGGATGCCTATTCAAAGTCAACCGAAGCTGACATGAATGCCGTAGGACGTACACGCCTACCTCGTGACGTGCCGAAGCGGCGACAAAGCCGCCCACCACCCACCAATCGCTCGCGCCCCAACGAACGACTTCTACAGCCACTTAATACCTCCCATCCGCCGCAGTTTTGCTACTACCACTTCAGATTCGGGGCAACCGCGAAGAAATGTGCCAAGGATTGTCAGTGGCCAAAAAACATGTAAGTAGGCCATCGCTTGTGGCGGTGGCCTCCCATGATTCTAATCTTTTCTTTTTACAGGATGCAGGAACGGGCGTGCGATTTTTGGTAGACACGGGTGCTTGTCGTTCTCTTTTGCCAAGGAAACTCTTCAAGGCACGATGTAGTCTGTCTACATCTGCCGACATCCACTTAGTAGCTGCTAACGGATCTGCGATACCCACCTACAGTTACGAGAAACTCACATTATCGTTCGGAAACGGTAAATTCAATTGGAAGTTTCTCGTTGCTGACGTCACAATGCCAATCCTCGGTGCGGATTTCCTCTCTCATTTCCACCTTCTGGTCGATGTCGCCCACCGACGATTGGTCAACGCAGACTCGTACTTGTCGACACCTCTTCAACCCGCCCCCTCTAACCTCACTCTCCACATCAGCGCACCCATGGATGCCTACGCCCACCTCCTCACGTCGTACCCGGAAGTTTTCCGTCCAGAACTTCGCCAGACGCCCACGGTTCCTGCCAAGCACGGTATTTATCACCATATCAAGACGACGGGACCCCCAGTCTTCGCAAAATTCAGACGTCTGGCACCGGAACGATTGGCAGCCGCCAAACAGACGTTTGCCGAAATGGAGAAAATGGGCCTTTGCCAAAAGGCCTCCAGCCCATGGTCGTCACCCTTACACATCGTTCTGAGGAAAGACGGCTCCCTCCGTCTGTGCGGGGATTACAGGCGCCTGAACATGCAAACAGAACCGGATCACTACCCCTTCCCAAACATTGCTGATGTGACCTCCTACCTGCACAAAGCGAAGGTTTTCTCTACGCTCGACCTCCTGAAGGGGTATTATCAGGTGCCTCTGAACCCAGATGACATCCCCAAGACCGCTATCACCACCCCGTTTGGTACATACACCTTCAATTACTCCTGTTTTAGCCTTCGTAATGCTGGGGCAACGTTTCAAAGTCTCATGGATGGCACCTTAGGGGACCTCCCTTTCTGTATATGTTATGTGGACGACATACTTGTGTTCTCCTCCTCAAAAGAGGAACACATCCGTCACCTGCGCATCGTGCTCGACCGCCTGCAACAAAACGGCCTTGTAGTCCGGTACGGCAAGTGTACCTTTGGCGTCAACAAAGTGTCGTTCTTAGAGCACCGTATCACTCCTGAAGGAATCCATCCCCTCCCTGAGAAGGTAGCAGCCGTTCAGAATTTCCCTGCGCCCTCGACCGTCAAAGCTCTGTAGGAATTCTTGGGCATGATCAACTATTATCACCGTTTTCTGCCAGCCATTGCCGCCACTCTTGCTCCCCTCTACGCCTCCCTCAAGGGCAAGCCAAAGGACCTGAAGTGGGGTCCCCTTCAAGAAGCAGCCTTCTGCAATGCAAAAAAGGCCCTATCAACAGTTGCGGCTCTCACTTTTCCTATCCCACACGCCCCTCTCCTTCTCTCTACCGATGCCAGCGACGTCACTATTGGTGCAGTACTCGAGCAGGTGGTCAACGGCTCGCCCCGCTCATTGGCCTTCTTCAGCAGAAAACTGTCCAAGGCAGAATCGGGTTATTTTACCTTCGATCGAGAATTGCTGGCGGTGCACTTGGCTCTCCGTCACTTTCGCCATTTCTTAGAAGGTACGCCCTTCGTCATTCGCACAGACCACATGCCTCTGGTGCACGCCTTAACTCAACAGTCTGACGCCTGGTCCGCCCGTCAACGCCGACATCTCTCCGCCGTGGCTGAATACAATTGCACCCTCCAATACGTCCCTGGGAAAATGAATCCCGTTGCCGATGCCCTGTCAAGAAACAAATTGGGTGCCGTTCAACTGAGATTGGATTACAACGCTCTGGCTGAAGCCCAACAACAGGTTACAGAGTATCAAGCTTTTAGGACATCCTGCACGTCCCTCCGTTGGAAGATTTTCCCCTCGAACACTCCAACACCACCCTCCTCTGTGACGTCAGTACTGGTAGACCGCGACCTTGGATTCCTGCTCTCATGCGCCGACAGGTGTTTGATTTCATTCACGGCCTTTCACATCCCTCGTGCCGTTTTACTGCACAGCTGCTGAAGGCAAAGTTCTTTTGGCACGGCATTTCTAAGGATGGTAAGGATTGGGTCCGCTCTTGTACTTCTTGCCAAACTTCCAAACTAC
>NC_090760.1:61071397-61088897 GCF_036898095.1 Palaemon carinicauda | reverse complement strand
TATAACTAGCTCGTAATCTAAAGTTTTAGTAAGGCTCCAAGTTTCTGATGAATATGTTCTAACACAAGATTAATCTATTTCTTGCTTTTGAAGAACTTTTATTACAGCTAAAGCTTTCACAGAATTAAAAGCTTTCATATAATTTATAAATGCAATGTTCATATGCACCTATATGCGCACGCATGCACAAAAATACATACACACACAGATATATATATATATATATATATATATATATATATATATATATATATATATATATATATATATATATATATATATATATATGTGTGTGTGTGTGTGTGTACTTTGCACCTATGAACGTATATATGTAAGTGTATTCACAATATTCATTGCATTTTTGTTGTTCACTGTTATTCATCATACACCGCCATTTTCATTGTGAAAGTATAATTTTACTATCGGAAAACCCATTTTTAATACCAGATTATTTGGTCACAGTTATCGGTATGTAATTTTATTAAGTATCTCATTAGCACTGACTAAAATCAGATCATATTAGATGAATGCATTACTTCAAGGAATAAAGAACTAGTATGTAATATAAGAATAGGTTTTTTTCTTTGGGTAAAAAAAGAATTCTTCAAGTACATGATTTTACTGTTGAAAATAACTCTTTTTTCTTCCAAAGGGACTTCTTGTATTAATATGCTTTACATTTTGAAGATGGTAGTTCATGATTAACCAGAGGTTTCAGAATAAACCTCCCAAATACTGGAATGCTTGATGAACCAGTGACCTCATCTCATTGCTGACTATAGCTGGACAGCCTGTTTTTCTTTCTTTCTACGCACATATTGAATCGTCCCTGCTTTAATATATTTTTTCCTATGAAATGCAAGTCTCTTCATTTACATCGTGTTTCCAATTCCCCCTTTTTCAGGATTGAGCTATAAAACGATAAAGAGTTTATGTTTTCCTCCAAAATTGTCCTTTCAACATATTAAAACGAACTTAATTTTTTACCACGAATACTGCGATGTCATGTTACGCATGTCAATTAAGGAATACATAAAATCTATCTTATTATTTCCCAGCTATGCAAAATATATAGATTTTATAAGTCTGCAATTGCACTAAATCTAATCACAACAAAACAATTTTTTTTAACAAAAATAATCAAAATCTGTGGTTCAGGAATTTTATCAATATTTTTCAATACATTTATCACCCAGACTCGATCTCACGTCCAGCAGATCGCCAAGCAGAGAAGTTTCTAATAGGCTGTGTTTGACAGTATGAATCATGAGGTCCTTGGTTTCAAATACCTGGGAGTGGTTGGGGCTTTCTTTAGCATCATTATTGAATGTTTTAGTAGTAGATCGTATAGTTGTTGTTGATGGGCATCATAGTGATTATATGAATGTGATATCTGGTGTTCCTCAGGGTAGTGTTCTTGGCCTGTAAGGACACCGCTCCCTTCGTCGTCCAGAGAATCAACAAACTGTTTATTTATTTGAATCCTCCTTTCGCCACACCGTGGTTTCCCATTTATATGTATTCCGCTCTATCAGAGCTACATTTTGACATATGTATTATTTCATTACATGTTTCTGTTAACTCATAATTCGTATATTTGTAAGTGTAAGAAAACACTTATATTTTGGTGGGCAACTCAATCTGATTTGGCGCAAGCGCCATCCTATCTTTCCATCTGCACCTTGTAATATACTCCCACGCACATTTGAATAAGGTATCAGTTGATATAGGTGACGCTTGTCTCACTGTCCTTACAACTGGTTACCCCGGAGTTGAAAGTAGCATCAGCGGTTTTGGCTTTGCCATTAACAGACTTATTACGGCCGTGCTACCTTCTCTATACTCCGTTACCTTAGGCGTGATCCTGCCTTTGGTTCTCCCACACTTCGGTGAATGTAAGGCAGTAGGATGAGCTTAACCGACATATCAACTTTTCACCTCTTCGCCGACTCGTCGTCTGGCCACGATGCAGAAAGCAACACGCCCATTGCACCCAACGGCCTCGCCTCCACTGCCAAAGTCAAACTGCCACCCTTTTCTCAACACAACATTGCTTCCTGGTTCCTGAGAGCAGACGTACTCTTCCGCGTCGCTAGACTCAGCGACTCTTGCGCCAAGGCTGACATCATTCTCACCTCCATACCTGAAGAGGTATTCGACAAGATTTCCCCATGGCTCGACGCCCAGGCCGGCCAAGTTTCATACGACGACCTGAGAACGAAAGTCATCGGTATCTACTCCCTCTCCGTCTCAGCAAGGGCACAGAAAGTCCTGGACCTCGCCGGCAAGGGCATGGGTAACACCTCTCCTGTCGAGGCGTGGGAGGAGTTAACCGGCCTGCTTATGCTCCCTGAAACAGACAGCAACGGCCGATGACGTGAGATTAGCTTATCTCGCGAGATCTTTCTTCGACGCCTACCACAGGATGTAAGGGCCCAATTGACAGACGCCGACACGCTCCTGATGAACGAGCTCTTGTCAAAGGCTCAGAAGCTCCACGAGGCCTCCAAAGCATCTCGCCTCGGAGCATCATCGTCAGCACCGCCTTCGTTTTCCTCCTTCAGCAGCTGCTCTTCCATAGACTCATCGGCAACGGTCCCTGAGGACGAGTTCAACGTTCTATCAAGAAAGAAACCGCCGCAACCAACACGACCGAACCCTAGGACTAACCCAGCATGGTGCTTCTACCAACAACAGTTCGGCAGCGACGCCAAGAAATGTAGAGCACCATGCAGTTTCCCTAGAAGATGACGCCAGAAGCATCCACCTGCCACCATCGCAGCCGCAGGTAACCAAAACAAGAATGGTTTCTATATCCTCGATACCATTTCCAACCGTAGACTCATGGTAGGCACCAGCGCAATGCAGTCACCGTTCCCACCTTCCAAGTCCGACCTAGACCGTGGTCCCGACAAAAAACGCTCCCTCACTCATCACCGCCAACGGATCTCCCATACGGTGCTATGGGATTAGGACCCCCAAGATATCTATCATGGGCCGTTTGTATTCTTGGCCCTTCGGCATCGCTGACGTCAATCGCCCTCTCCTCGGTGCGGATTTCCTCGCCCACCACGGACTCTTCGTCGATGTCGCTAATAAACGTCTCATCGACACGGGAACCTGCCAGTCCTGGGACCAAGAATATGGCCCTGCAACACTGTCCGTATCCGCCATAATAACGCACCCCTACGCCGACCTCCTACAAGAATTTCCCGAGGTTTTGAAGCCCGAGCTCCGACACTCGCCAGGTTCCCCGTCCAAGCAAAGGATCTACTACCACATCACAATGACAGGACCTCCTACTCACGCCAAATTCCGCCGTCTCCCGCCCCAGAAACTGAAGGATGCCAAACGCACCTTCGAGAAAATGGAACGCATGGGTATCTGTAAGAAAACATCGAGCCCCTGGGCATCGCCCCTACACATGGTAAAAAAGCCGGACTGGTCCTGGAGACCTTGCGGCGACTACAGGCGCCTCAACCGCATCACAATGACCGATCACTACCAGCTGCCCAACATGCAAGACCTAACGAACGCGTTGCATGGCGCGAAGTATTTTACCAAGATGGACCTCCTCAAGTCTTACTTCCAGGTCCCCGTATTTCCGGAAGACAACCCGAAAACTGCCATTGTAATGCCGCTTGGATCCTACACCTTCGCATACTCAACCTTCGGTCTACGCAACGCCGGGGCGACTTTCCAACGACTAGTGGATAGCATTCTGGGTGACGTACCTTTCTGCGTCTGCTACGTCGATGACATCCTGATATTCTCGAAAACTAAGGAGGAACACCGGAGGCACGTCCGCACCGTCCTCAAACGCCTACAGGAGAACGGCCTGGTCGTATGTTTTGACAAGTGCACGTTCGGTGCGGAAGGAGTAGATTTCCTTGGTCACCGCGTATCCTCGTGCGGGGTAAAACCCATGACAACCAAGGCCAACGCCATCAGAAAGTTCTCGATACCTACGACCATCTGCTAACTTCAGGAGTTCCTGGTGATGGTCAATTACTACAGGCGCTTCATCCCCAATATCGCACAAACCCTGTCACCCCTCGACAACGTCCTGAAAGGAAAAGCGAAAAAACTCGAGTGGGGTTTGACCCAGCAACAGGTATTCGCCCGGACGAAGGATGCCCTCGCGAATGCCACCTCCCTGGCTCATTTCGACGAAAGCGCACCCCTGCGACTAACGACTGACACCAGCAACGTCGCCTTTGGGGCTGTGCTGGAGCAACTCGTCGATGGTTCTCCTCGACTGCTTGCATTCTTCAGCAAGAAATTGAAACCTGCCGAAACAAGATACAGCACCTTCGATAGGGTACTCCCCACCATCTACCTCGCCGTCCGTCACTTCAGGCACATCTTTGAGGCACTCCCTTCACAATCGCGACGGACCATCAACTCCTCGTACACGCTTTCACGAAATCGACAGACGCATGGTCCTCCCGACAACTACGTCATCTCGCAACAATCGCCAAATTCGGGTGCACCATACCTTACGTCCCAGGAAAGAAAAACCCAGTCGCAGACGCCCTTTCAAGGATTGAAATTGACGCAATCAACCTAGGAATCGACTACGCTAATCTCGCAACCGAAAAACCCACCAACCGAGAAGCACAGGATCACCTGACGGGGCCATCCGCGCTCAAAATAAGTGTGATTCCCCTCGTACCAGCAGGAGTAACTATTCTTTGCGACACCAGCACCGGCCGCCCATGTCCCTAGATACCAGCCTCCTGCAGAAGGAAAATATTCTATATAATCCATGGACTTTCACACCCCTCAGGACGCACAACCGCTTGCCTTCTGTCTGAAAAGTTCGTCTGGCCACGGATAAAAAAGGACACCCAGGAATGGACGATGTCATGCATCAACTGCCAGTCAAGCAAAGTCAGCCGTCACACCGAATCGGGGGTAGGCGATATCCCCCAGCCAAAAAGACGTTTCGGTCACATACACATCGACGTCGTGGGACCATTGCCCCCTTCTGGATCTGCTCGCTACCTGCTTACGATCATTGATCGCTCCATGAGGTGGTTGGAGGCATTGCCAATGACCGAAGCTACGACTCAAGCATGCGCCGAAGCCCTCTTGTCAAGCTGGGTGAGCAGGTTCGGCATTCCTGACGACATCACGACAGACAGAGGCCCCGCTTTCCTCTCAGAAATATGGCTCGCTTTGGTGAACCTGATGGGGATGACGCTCCACAGCACCACGGCATACAACCCCACGGCAAACGGCATGGTCGAAAGAACTCACCGCGCCCTCAAGGCGTCCCTGATGGCGAGCTGTACCGACGGGAACTGGAAATCATGACTTCCTTGGGTTCTCCTCGGCCTTTGCACCGCCCCTCGCGCAGACGGCGAACCTTCGCCCCACGAAAAGGTTTACGGGGAAGCGCTCGCAGTTCCTGGCAAATTCTTTCCCTCATTAACCGATGACACGCAGCTGAATCCCCTAAGGGACATCGCCAGGAAATTCAGGCCATGTCTCAAAACTTGCCAGGACAGAACCAAGCACTTCAAGCCATAAAACCTGTATGACTGCGGGTACGTTTTCGTCCGTGTCGACGCTCATCGATAACCACTAACTAGACCTTATCGAGGCCCCTACTGGGTAATTGATAAGACAACGAAAGCCTTCCTTCTCGACGTCCATGGCCAAGAGGACTGGGTCTGAATAGACCCCGTGAAACCAGCGTTTCTCGAAGGAAGCGACACCGCCTCCGCCGGACCTGGCAGACCCAGAGTGCCACCTCAAAACAAGGCGCCCAACGAAAGAAAAATCATCAAACGACGACAAGAGGAAGAGATCCTTACGCTGACGGCCGACGCGCCCCTCCGTTCAAAGACAAGAGGAACCCTCCGATGCCCGAAAAGATACGAAGCATGATCATCAGACCTCTAGGCCTCCCGATGTCTTGGGGGGGGGGAGTACTTGTAAGGACACCGCTCTCTTCGTCGTCCAGAAAATCAACAAACTGTTTATTTATTTGAATTCTCCTTTCGCCACACCGTGGTTTCCCATGTATATGTATTCCTCTCTATCAGAGATACATTTTCACATATGTATTATTTCATTAAATGTTTCTGTTAACTCATAATTCGTATATTTGTAAGTGTAAGAAAACATATATTTTGGTGGGCAACTCAATCTGATTTGGCGCCAGCGCCATCCTATCTTTCCATCTGCACCTTGTAATATACTCCCACGCACATTTGAATAAAGTATAAGTTGATCTTGGTGACGCTTGTCTCACTATCCTTACAGGCCCATTACTTTTCATACTATATAGAGATGACATGTGGTATGGTCTAGAAAAAAAGCTCGTTGGATATGAAAATGATGCTACTCTCTTTGTATTAATTACATTTCCTGAATGTATATCTGGTGTTGCTGAATCCCTTGATGGAGATCCAGATAGAATTAATGCATGGTGCAAATTATGACGCATGAAGTTGAACCCTACCAAAACTCAAAGTATGATTGTAAGTAGGTCGAAGACAGTTGCTTCCCAACACACGGATCTCAGCAATGATAATGTTTCTTTAACTCTGTATGATTCTTTTAACATTTTACGTGTGATTCTTGACAGAAAATTTACTTTTGAGAAACACATTAGGTCTCTGTCTTCTCTAGTTTCACACGAAATGGATTATTGAAAAAGTCTTGTAAGGTGATCAAGCTGTTCAGATGAAGTGTTTTAATTCTTTCATTTTTACTTGTTTTGAGTATTGTTCTCCTGTTTGATCTTCAGTTGATGATTCTTATCCTAATTCGTTGGTTAGCATTTTACGGTCTATTAAATTTTTTTCTCCTGATCTAAATATTAATCTTTGGCACCGTCATACAATTAGTTCCTTATGCATGTTGCATAAGATTTTCCAGAATTTTGACCATCCTTTACATTTAGATCATCCCTGAGAGTACCATCCTGTTCGTAATGTTAGGTATACGCTTAATTCTAACAGTCAGGCTTTCTCCATCATGAGGATCAATACTTAACAGTATTTTAGAAGTTTTATACCAGATGTGACAAAGTTGTAGAATGACCTTCCAATTAGAGTAGTTGAATCGGTAGAATTTCCAGAGTTCAAACTTGCATCGAATGTTTTTATGTTGAAGAATCTAACATTAGTCTTTGAGAATAATAGTTTTATATATAAAACGCTTTATATTATATATTTAATATATATATATATATATATATATATATATATATATATATATATATAATATATTATTTATATTTATATATATATATATATATATATATATATATATATACAATATTCTGCTTTATCTAATTATATATCTATATATAATATATATATATATATATTATAATAATAACGATAATATATATTTATATATATATATATATATATATATATATATATATATATATATACATATATATATATATATATATATATATATATATATATATATATATATATATATATATATATATATATATATATATATATATATATATACATTATATATATATATATATATATATATATATATATATATATATATATATATATATATATATATATATATATGTATATATATATATATATATATATATATATATATATATATATATATGTATATATATATATTATATGTATATATATATATATATATATATATATATATATATATATATATATATATATATATATATATATATATATATATATATATATATATATATATATATGCAGAAGAACCACAGGGAAAATGAAAATACGAAATATACGCTTAAGTCCTGACTAGTTTCGTGATACTTCTTCAGAGGACTGATTTATTGAGAGAGGTTTCTTTACATTTTATAGGGAAAGCAAACGTACGAACATACATATAGAGATTAAGAGAACAATGACACTCCTTTACCAGCTACCTGGGTCAAGTGGGCGGAGTCCCCAAGCTCATTTGACACCTGCCAAAGAGGGTCACCTAATAGCGGGTAAATTCTTGTTTTTTTAACTTTCAGTACAGTTTATTTATACGAAAACACGGTAGCCTTATCTATATAAATACATAAGCAAAACATACACATACATACATATATATACATACATATACACATACATATACATATATACACACATACATATATATATACACATACATACATATACCCACATACATATGTACATATACATATATATACATACAACATTAATATCATAAACGTACAATTATGTATATATCAATACCTATATCTAGCATAACACTATATAGTGCCAATATACTTATGCGTACTATATAAAATAATTGTACCTATTAATGAATGGTAGCTTAGGTCTAAATATTAATTTTACAGCAATGTTAATCATTCACAATACATTCAATTCTACATTAAGTGGTTAATGTTTTTTTATATAGCTTACAAATATCTGTACATATAAAGGCGTCGAGTTTGTACATTCCTTGACCAATATTCAAGTTGTTTTCAAAGGTTTCCTTTATGAAACTGGACTCTATGATGTTTCTTTCCACTTAGTTATTTGAATGAACCAATTTCTTTGCACCTGACCAATTAATGGTGTGATTTTTATCTCTAACTTGAGGAAAGAGTGCATTGTTATCTTGAGCATACATGACACTTTTCTTATGTTTTTCAATTCTCTTTTCTAGGGCTTTACCAGTTTGACCAATATAGTATTTTTCACAAGCATTACATGGAATACGATATACACATCCCTTGGTAATGTCAGGAGAATTCTTTATTAAAGCTGTTTTTATTGTATTTTTACTCTTAAATGCTACATTTACATTGAAGTTTTTCAACAGTTGGGTAATTTCTTTAAAAGAATTACAATAAGGTAGTACAAGTAAATTTTGTGTGTTGTATTTTTTTCTGTTATCATTACCGAAAAAAGTCTTTTTTGCTGTTCTTAGGGCATCATCTAACACAATTTCAAGATACTTCATAAAAATGAAGGACTTTCCACAAAATTGGCTGGTATACACTATCAAAGGCTTTTTCATAGCCCACAAATGCCTTCAAAAGCGGATTTCCATATTTTAAACATTATAGGTAGTATGTTGGCCAGGACACCAGCCACCCGTTGAGATACTACTGCTAGAGAGTTATGGAGTCCTTTGACTGGCCAGATACTACTTCATTTTCCCTTTGCCTACACGTTCACTGAATAGTTTGACCTATTCTTCACAGATTCTCCTCTGTCCTTATACATCTGACAACAATGACATTACCAAACAATTCTTTTTCACCCAAACAGGTAACTACTGCACTATAACTTTTTGTAGTTAGTTTCCTCTTGGTATGGGTATAAGATTCTCCTGAGCTTTGGTAAGCAGCTCTTTTAGGAGAAGACACTCCAAAATCAAACCATTGTTCTCTAGTCTTGGATAGTGCCATAGCCTCTGTACCATGGTCTCCCACTGTCTTGGGTTAGAGTTCTCTTGCTTAAGGGTACACTCGGGCATACTATTCTTCCTTTTGTTTTGTTAAAGTTTTTTATAGTTTATATAAGAAATACTTTTTTGATGTTTTTACTCATAGAATGTTTTATTTTTCCTTGTTTCCTTTCCTCATTAGGGTACTTTTCCTGTTCGGGCCCCTGGGTTTATAGCATGCTGCTTTTCCAACTAGGGTTGTAGCTTAGCAAGTAATAATATTAATAATAATAATGCTGTACCACGTGCCTTAATAAAAACTTGGTCTGTACAACTTCTACCTTTTCTAAATCCTGCTTGTCATTTCTCAGTTTTTCATCAATCTATCTCTCTAATCTCCTTAGAATAAGCATTCTATATATTTTCACGACAACTGACGTAAGTGCGAAGCCTCTGTAATTATTGTAATAACTCAGATCTTTTTTTGCCATTTCCACCAACACTCCTAGCTCCCATTTATCAGGTTTTGCCTTTTCACACCACATTCTACAAAATAATCTTGTAAGTATTCTTGGAGTCACTTAATTTGAAGCCTATATCATCTCAGTAGTCATATCATCGCATCAAGGGGCTTTCTCTCTAGTTTTTAATGATAGCCTCGACAAACACACTCAATTCACTCATGAGCACACCAGGGTCTTCCTCAGCCTCTGTACCATGGTTTTCCACTTTCTTGGGTAATAGTTTTCTTTCATGGGGGTACACTCGGGCACATTATTCTATCTAATTTCTCTTCCTTTTGTTTTGTAGATGTTTTCATAGTTTATATAAGAAATACCTTTTTAATGTTATTACTATTAATTTTTTTTCTTAATTTTCCTAGTTTCCTTTCCTCGCTGGGCTTATTTTCCCTGCTGGGGCCCCTGAGCTTATAGCATCCTGCTTTTCCAACTAGGGTTGTAGGTTAGCAAGTAATAATATTAATAATAATATTAATGCTGTGCCACGTGTCTTAATAAAAATATGGTCAGTAAAACTTCTACCTTTTCTAAATCCTGCTTGTCATTTCTCAGTTTTTCATCAATCTATCTCTCTAATCTCCTTAGAATAAGCATTCTATATATTTTCATGACAACTGACGTGAGTGCGAAGCCTCTGTAATTATTGTAATATCTCAGATCTTATTTTGCCATTTCCACCAACACTCCTAGCTACAATTTATGAGGTTTTGCCTCTTCACACCACATTCTACAAACTAATCTTGCAAGTTTTCTGGGAGCCATTTAATTTGAGGCCTATATAGTCTCAGTAGTCATATCATCGCATCCAGGGGCTTTCTCTCTAGTTTTTAATGATAGACTCGACTTCAAACACAGTCAATTCACTCATAGGCACATCAAGGTCGTCCTCAGCTTCGTATTTCCTAATCATGATGTCACTAAACTGTTCCATCCATCATTTGCTTTCTTCATCTTCTGTTGTTATACCCGACCCATCTATCTTTTTGATGAGTATATGGTTCTTCATCTTTGCCCCGGTAAGGAATTAAATGATAATTCTATGAGATATTCTTACACCATGGCCATTCCTTAAATTCATAGCTTTGTCAGACTCATCATCTTTCCTGTCTAAATATTCTCTTGAGTCATTCCTGTCATTTCTTTTGACCTCCCTATCAATACTGGAATACTTAGCATGCTCTACCTTGTAATATTCATTACATCCTTGAAAACTTTCAACAATCTATTTCTGACTTTGTCTCCTTTTTATAGTATCCCAAGTATTATTTGATATCTATGGTTTTCTCCTAACTGCATGTCTCAAAGTTTTACTACCAACTGACTGATATTTGTTCTTAATATTACAAAATTCTTCATTATTTGTCAGCTCTTCATCTCTTATTATTTGTCAGCTCTTCATCTCTTAAAGTCTGTAAGACTGTAAATCAATTTCTACATTCAATTGCAAAGGTTTCTCTGTGCCCATCTTCCAAAAGCTTAGTTGTATCAACCACAGGTATTCTATCTTCATTTCTGCTGGGTGCTTTCAGTTTTAATTTCAGTGTGGCAATAAGAAGCTGGTGATCACTACCTATAAATGCATCTCTATAGCTTCTTACATTTCTCAGAGTCCCCCTTCTATCTTTATCAATGACTATGTAATCTATTTGATTTTTGTATTTGTCACTTGGTGAAGTCCATGTATATTTGTGGATGTCCATGTGTTGGAAAAAAGTACCTCCAATAACAAGATTGTTTGTTGAACATAAACTTATAAATTGTGCCCCATTTTCCTTCATAACTTAGCAGACCCTCAACACCCTTCACATTCTCTATACCTTGATTATTCCTTCCAAATTTAGCAATGAAGTCACCAATCACAAATTTTATATCACTCTCCGGGATCTCATTCATTATACTCTGCAGTTTTTCATAGTATTCATCTTTCCTTTCTTCAGAGGAATCCTATATTGGTGCATAGCAAACTATGATAATCATATTGCACTGTTCTTCCTGACTAGACATATATATATTGACTTGGTATAAGATTTCTTTACCAATCCCCTTACAATGTGTGACGGCCGAGAGAAAGGTTATGACTCAAAGGCAGGATGCAATCAACTGAGTAACTTTATTAAAGAACACTCTCCTTTATATACAAAACCTCAAGGCAACAGGAAAATACATGTTCGAGAAAATGAAAATGTTACATAGACGGCACGCAGACATGTCTATTCTGGTTCTTTTTAGTGCGAGGGAAGAGCGCAGATACAAGCATAATATATACAAAATAATTTATGTACGATCGTGTGACACACGGTTGGTACATCGCTCCCCCCCCCTAAATATGACATACTGTACATGTTAAATAGGGCGCCCTGCTCTAGAGAGGCGAACTGTAGGCGGGTCATCTGGCAGTAGATAAGCAGGTTTTAGACGATCAATGGAGACCCAGTGTTCTTTGCCACGAATGTTTAGTAGGAATGCTTTCGGACTGCGTCGGATCACAAGGAAAGTGCCCGTGTAAGGGGGCATTAGCAGTGGCTTGGTAGTGTCATTGAGCAGGAAGACGTGCGTTGCAGAATGCAAGTCTGTTGGTATGTGATGCTTCGCTGGGGCTTGTAAGTCTGGCGACAGGGAAGAGGTTGTAGAAGGAAAAAATTCGGCCGGGACGACCAACGGGTCGCCATACACCATTTCAGCTACCGAGACGTCCAGGGCGTCTTTAGGAGTGGTCCTTAGTCCCAGGAGGACCCAGGGAAGCTGAGTAAGCCAGTTTGAATCCTTGCACCGGGACATCAAAGCTGCTTTGAGGTTGCGATGAAAACGTTCAACCATTCCATTGGCAGCGGGGTTGTAGGCCGTTGTCTGATGTAGGGTGATGCCCAGGAGATTCGCTAATGATGTCCACAATTGAGAGGTGAAAGTGATTCCTCTGTCAAAAGTAATATGCTCAGGGATACCAAATCTTGCAATCCATCCGTAGAGTAAGGCAGATGTACATGAGCCGGACATTGCAGTTTCCATGGGAATGGCTTCAGGCCAACGGGTGGAGCGGTCGATGACGGTAAACAGGGAACGAAGTCCTTGTGATGTGGGTAGGGGGCCTACAAAGTCGACGTGAATGTGTGCGAAACGACGCTGAGGTTGAGGAAAGGTGCTCACTCCTGAATCCGTATGTCGATGTACTTTGGAAGTTTGGCAAGAAGTACTGGCGTGGACCCAATCCTTAGCATCCTTAGAAATGCGTTGCCAAATGAACTTTGCCTTCAGCAGCTGTGCAGTAGAACGGCACGAGGGATGTGAAAGGCCGCGAATGAAATCAAACACCTGTCGGCGCATGGGAGCAGGAATCAAAGGTCATGGTCTGCCAGTACTGACGTCACAGAGGAGGATGGTGTTGGAGTCGTCGAGGGGGAAATCTTTCCAACGGAGGGATGTGCAGGATGTCCTACATGCTTGATATTCTGGATCCTGTCGTTGGGCTTCAGCCAGGGCGTTGTAATCCAATCCCAGTTGAACCGCAGCCAACGTGTTTCTTGACAGGGCATCGGCAACGGGATTCATTTTCCCAGGGACGTATTGAGGGGTGCAATTTTATTCAGCCATGGCAGAGAGATGTTGGCGTTGCCGGGCGGACCAGGCGTCAGACTGTCGAGTAAAGGCGTGCACCAGAGGCCTGTGGTCTGTGCGAATGACGAAGGGCGTACCTTCTAAGAAATGGCGAAAGTGACGGACAGCCAAGTGCACCGCCAGCAAATCTTGATCGAAGGTAGAATAGCTCGATTCTGCCTTGGACAGTTTTCTGCTGAAGAAGGCCAATGGGAGGGGCGAGCCGTTGACCACCTTCTCGAGTACTGCACCAATAGCGAGGTCCCTGGCATCAGTGGAGAGAAGGAGAGGGGCATGTGGGATAGGAAAAGTAAGAGCCGCAGTAGTTGATAGGGCCTTTTTTGCATCGCAGAAGGCTGCTTCTTGAAGGGGACCCCACTTCAGGTCCTTTGGCTTGCCCTTGAAGGAGGCGTAGAGGGGAGCAAGAGTGGCGGCAATGGCTAGCAGAAAACGGTAATAATAGTTGGTCATGCCCAAGAACTTCTGCAGAGCTTTGGCGGTCGAGGGCGCGGGGAAGTTCTGAACGGCTGCTACCTTCTCAGGGAGGGGATGGACTCCTTCAGGAGTGATGCGGTGCCCTAAGAACGACACTTCGTTGGCGCCAAAGGTACACTTGACGTACTGGACTATAAGGCCGTTTTGTTGCAGGCGGTCGAGCACGATGCGCAGATGACGGAGATGTTCCTCTTTTGAGGAGGAGAAAACAAGTATGTCGTCCACATAACATACACAGAAAGGGAGGTCCCCTAAGATGCCATCCATGAGACGTTGAAACGTGGCCCCAGCATTATGAAGGCCAAAACAGGAGTAATTGAAGGTGTATATACCAAACGGAGTGGTGATGGCGGTCTTTGGGATGTCTTCTGGGTTCATAGGCACCAGATAATACCCCTTCAGGAGGTCGAGCGTAGAGAAAACCTTTGCTTTGTGCAGGTAGGAGGTAACGTCGGCAATGTTTGGGAGGGGGTAGTGATCTGGTTCTGTTTGCATGTTCAGGCGCCTGTAATCCCCACACGGACGTAGGGAGCCGTCTTTCTTCAGAACGATGTGTATGGGTGACGACCATGGGCTGGAGGCCTTTTGGCAAAGGTCCATTTCCTCCATTTCGGCGAACGTCTGTTTGGCGGCTGCCAATCGTTCCGGTGCCAGACGTTTGAATTTTGCGAAGACTGGGGGTCCCGTCGTCTTGATATGGTGATAAATACCATGCTTGGCATGAACCGTGGGCATTTGGCGAAGTTCTGAACGAAAAACTTCTGGGTACGACGTGAGGAGGTGTGTGTTGTCATCCGTGGGTGCGCTGATGTGGAGAGCAAGGTTAGGGGGGCCGGGTTGAAGAGGTGTCGACAAGTACGAGTCTACCTTGACCAATCGTCGGTGGGCGACATCGACCAGAAGGTGGAAATGAGAGAGGAAATCCGCACCGAGGATTGGCATTGTGACGTCAGCAACGAGAAACTTCCAATTGAATTTACCGTTTCCGAACAATAATGTGAGGTTCTCGTAACTGTAGGTGGGTATCGCAGATCTGTTAGCAGCTACTAAGTGGACGTCGGCAGATGTAGACAGACTACGTCGTGTCTTAAAGAGTTTCCTTGGCAAAAGAGAACGACAAGCACCCATGTCTACCAAAAATTGCACGCCCGGTCCTGCATCATGTGAAAAGAAAAGATTAGAAACACGGGAGGCCACCGCCACGAGCGATGCCCTACTTACACGTTTTTTGGCCACTGACAATCCTCGGCACATTTCTTCGCGGTTGCCCCGAATCTGAAGTGGTAGTAGCAAAACTGCGGCGGATGGGAGGCAGTAAGTGGCTGTGGAAGTCATTTCTTGGGGCACGAGCATTTGGTGGGTAGTGGGTGGCTTTGTTGCCGCTTCGGCACGTCACGGGGTAGGCCTATAGGTCCTACGGCATTCATGTCAGCTTCGGTTGACGTTGAATAGGCATCCTCTTCGTCAGGGGTGGAGGCGTTGATGGAGGTCTTGAAGTGGCTGTCCATAAGGGCGTCGGCTTTGGTCATCAAGTCCTTTATGGGTAAACTATCGACATCGGGTATGGCAGCGTGTATAGGTCTGGGTAAACGGCGTATACAAAGGGCACGAAGTAGGTTCACCTCACGAGGAGAGCCGTCTGCGACAGGTTGAAGGCGAGCGATACTGATCATTTCCCTGAGGGCAAGCGAAGCCCTTTAGTCCCCAACAGTTGTTGAGAGATCTGAAAAAGCTTTGCTATACGGGCGGCTGGCGACGGCGAGTACTGCTGCAGAGGGTATGTTTTAAGGGCGTCATACTCTATTTGGGTGTCTCCTTGTTCACAAAGCCAGTCGGATATTTCTGGGAAGGTGTCCTCGGGTATCGCCGCGAGAACATATTTTGCTTTGGTTGTTGTGCGAGTCACGCCGTTGATGCGAAATTGGACTTCTGCGCGCTGAAACCAAGCAAACGCCTCTCCGCTGGCGAATGGTGAAAGTTTCAATGGAACAGCTGCAGCGCCAACTTCTTTAGAGTCCGTCATAGTACCAACGATGGAGGGACGAGGTGGGTGGGGGTGGAAGGCTGTGGGAGCGAGTCGACTTCCGGGGTCACCAATGTGACGGCCGAGAGAAAGGTTATGACTCAAAGGCAGGATGCAATACACTGAGCAACTTTATTAAAGAACACTCTCCTATATATAGAAAACCTCAAGGCAACAGGAAAATACATGTTCAAGAAAATGACAATGTTACATAGGCAACATGCAGACATGTCTATTCTGGTTCTTTTTAGTGCAAGGGAAGAGCGCAGATACAAGCATAATATATACAAAATAATTTATGTAGGATCGTGTGACACACAGTTGGTACAAATGCATTTCAGTTAGGGCCAAAATATCTAAACTATATTTCATAAATCCATTCTCCACTTGCTGTAACTTCCTAATCTAACTTATGGTTCTAACATTCAAATTACCAATTTTTTATTTTTCTTTAGTATTTATAAACCGGGAGAATCTTAGTACCCCACTACGCCTGCAGCTGGGGGCTATTCTGTCCTTTTCCTTTTCCATAGACTGATTAATTCTGTGAGGATTTATTGGCTAAATTCATCAAATTCAACCTGCGATGTGCAGTGCCTCTCTAACTCAGGTAAGTGACCCTTGTTGGTCCATGCAAATTCCAGTAAGATCATCTGCCAGGCATCAGCAGTAAAAGCCGTAAAGACATCTTGTCTTTTGTCTTAAACCGAATCCGTCACCCTGCCTTCAGTGACTTTGTCAAGATTTTTTAAGTGGACATTTCCTCCACATCCAAATTTCTCATCACTGTACCATGTTGCTCACCCATTTATATAAATGTTGGCAAACATGGATTGCTAGGCTATACCACCTAGCACGGTATACAGTATATATATATATATATATATATATATATATATATATATATATATATATATATATATATATATATATATATATATATATATATATATATATATATATATATATATATATATATATATATATATATATATATAAAACACCAGACACTTGCAATCCCGTCTGTTTTCGGTTTTCTTTTGCCAATTTATACCCCGGAAATTTTCTTAGTCAGCCAATCCATCGTCTTCTCGTCCTACCCGTGCTTCTTTTGTAATATCTGGGGACCCATTCTGATATTCTTAGTCCATTTATTGGCTGTCACTTTCATTGTATGTCTCGCCCTTGTTCATTTATTTTTCTTTCATATTCTCTACATTAGCTTACTCCTGTATCAATGTTGCTGTTTTTCTGACTCTGTCTCTGATTTTTTCCCATCATTATTTTTTTCATTGCTCTTGTAACTAGCTTATGTTCTAAGGCTTTAGTAAGGCTCCATTTTTTTATCCATAGCTTAATACAGAAAGTGTTGTTTCAATTTCATAATCTTATTTTGTTTATCATGAACTCTTTATCCCACGCCTATCCATCTTTTAGTTTCTATTTAATATACTAGGTATATATTTATTGTCTGTCTTGATTACGTATA
>NC_090760.1:61046397-61063897 GCF_036898095.1 Palaemon carinicauda | reverse complement strand
AGGATTATGGCTGTTGTATCTCGATTATATAACTTTAGGAACAAAGTAGTGAGGATGAGAACGGAGATCAGAAAGGAATTAGTAGCTACAGTTGATATGAATGTGTTGAAGTGGCTTGGCCATGTAGAGAAAATGGAAAATGACCTTCAGCTGAAAAAAGGGATGAATGCAGGAGTTGATGCGAGAAGTGCAAGAGGAAGACCAAAGCTTGAGTAGATGGATGATGGATAGAGTGAAGAAAGCTTTAGGTGATAGAGTATGCTAGAAATAGTAATGGATGCTGAGTGATTGTGAAACAGTTCCAATAGGCCCTACTACTTCCCCCAGTCACCTTTGTGACTGCTGAGGTACCAACAGTAGGGGATTTGGCATGTGATGCTTCATTTGCGAGAAATAACGGGGGAGGGTGGGCTGTGACACCCTAGCATTACCAGCTAAGCTCGGTTGAGTCCCTAGTCAGGCTGGGAGGAGCTAAGAGAAGAAGAGTCCCCTTTTGTTCTATTTTTTTTATGTCGCCTATCACTCAAAATTAGGGGAAGTGCATTGGTAGAGGGATGGATCATCATTAGCTGTTAGTGGTTACTGTAGGATATAAGCCTCGGGCATGTGCTTCCACTTACGTCTGTGTATGGTCTTTCTATGAAAGTTTATACACATAAATTGTCTTAGATCGTAAATCCATCGTCTTTCCTCTCTTTCCCTGCTTTTGTTGCAATCTCTAGGAACTCATTCTGCTATTTTTGATGTTCATCTATTGTCTTTCATTCACATTATATGTCCGGACCATGTTCATTTCTGTCTCTTACATTTTAGAGTATTCAGTACTTTAGTTTTCTCTCGTATCCATGTTGCTCTTTTTCTAACTCTTTGAGTTATAACTAGCTCGTAATCTAAAGTTTTAGTAAGGCTCCAAGTTTCTGATGAATATGTTCTAACACAAGATTAATCTATTTCTTGCTTTTGAAGAACTTTTATTACAGCTAAAGCTTTCACAGAATTAAAAGCTTTCATATAATTTATAAATGCAATGTTCATATGCACCTATATGCGCACGCATGCACAAAAATACATACACACACAGATATATATATATATATATATATATATATATATATATATATATATATATATATATATATATATATATATATATATATATATATGTGTGTGTGTGTGTGTGTGTGTGTGTGTGTGTGTGTGTGTGTGTGTACTTTGCACCTATGAACGTATATATGTAAGTGTATTCACAATATTCATTGCATTTTTGTTGTTCACTGTTATTCATCATACACCGCCATTTTCATTGTGAAAGTATAATTTTACTATCGGAAAACCCATTTTTAATACCAGATTATTTGGTCACAGTTATCGGTATGTAATTTTATTAAGTATCTCATTAGCACTGACTAAAATCAGATCATATTAGATGAATGCATTACTTCAAGGAATAAAGAACTAGTATGTAATATAAGAATAGGTTTTTTTCTTTGGGTAAAAAAAGAATTCTTCAAGTACATGATTTTACTGTTGAAAATAACTCTTTTTTCTTCCAAAGGGACTTCTTGTATTAATATGCTTTACATTTTGAAGATGGTAGTTCATGATTAACCAGAGGTTTCAGAATAAACCTCCCAAATACTGGAATGCTTGATGAACCAGTGACCTCATCTCATTGCTGACTATAGCTGGACAGCCTGTTTTTCTTTCTTTCTACGCACATATTGAATCGTCCCTGCTTTAATATATTTTTTCCTATGAAATGCAAGTCTCTTCATTTACATCGTGTTTCCAATTCCCCCTTTTTCAGGATTGAGCTATAAAACGATAAAGAGTTTATGTTTTCCTCCAAAATTGTCCTTTCAACATATTAAAACGAACTTAATTTTTTACCACGAATACTGCGATGTCATGTTACGCATGTCAATTAAGGAATACATAAAATCTATCTTATTATTTCCCAGCTATGCAAAATATATAGATTTTATAAGTCTGCAATTGCACTAAATCTAATCACAACAAAACAATTTTTTTTAACAAAAATAATCAAAATCTGTGGTTCAGGAATTTTATCAATATTTTTCAATACATTTATCACCCAGACTCGATCTCACGTCCAGCAGATCGCCAAGCAGAGAAGTTTCTAATAGGCTGTGTTTGACAGTATGAATCATGAGGTCCTTGGTTTCAAATACCTGGGAGTGGTTGGGGCTTTCTTTAGCATCATTATTGAATGTTTTAGTAGTAGATCGTATAGTTGTTGTTGATGGGCATCATAGTGATTATATGAATGTGATATCTGGTGTTCCTCAGGGTAGTGTTCTTGGCCTGTAAGGACACCGCTCCCTTCGTCGTCCAGAGAATCAACAAACTGTTTATTTATTTGAATCCTCCTTTCGCCACACCGTGGTTTCCCATTTATATGTATTCCGCTCTATCAGAGCTACATTTTGACATATGTATTATTTCATTACATGTTTCTGTTAACTCATAATTCGTATATTTGTAAGTGTAAGAAAACACTTATATTTTGGTGGGCAACTCAATCTGATTTGGCGCAAGCGCCATCCTATCTTTCCATCTGCACCTTGTAATATACTCCCACGCACATTTGAATAAGGTATCAGTTGATATAGGTGACGCTTGTCTCACTGTCCTTACAACTGGTTACCCCGGAGTTGAAAGTAGCATCAGCGGTTTTGGCTTTGCCATTAACAGACTTATTACGGCCGTGCTACCTTCTCTATACTCCGTTACCTTAGGCGTGATCCTGCCTTTGGTTCTCCCACACTTCGGTGAATGTAAGGCAGTAGGATGAGCTTAACCGACATATCAACTTTTCACCTCTTCGCCGACTCGTCGTCTGGCCACGATGCAGAAAGCAACACGCCCATTGCACCCAACGGCCTCGCCTCCACTGCCAAAGTCAAACTGCCACCCTTTTCTCAACACAACATTGCTTCCTGGTTCCTGAGAGCAGACATACTCTTCCGCGTCGCTAGACTCAGCGACTCTTGCGCCAAGGCTGACATCATTCTCACCTCCATACCTGAAGAGGTATTCGACAAGATTTCCCCATGGCTCGACGCCCAGGCCGGCCAAGTTTCATACGACGACCTGAGAACGAAAGTCATCGGTATCTACTCCCTCTCCGTCTCAGCAAGGGCACAGAAAGTCCTGGACCTCGCCGGCAAGGGCATGGGTAACACCTCTCCTGTCGAGGCGTGGGAGGAGTTAACCGGCCTGCTTATGCTCCCTGAAACAGACAGCAACGGCCGATGACGTGAGATTAGCTTATCTCGCGAGATCTTTCTTCGACGCCTACCACAGGATGTAAGGGCCCAATTGACAGACGCCGACACGCTCCTGATGAACGAGCTCTTGTCAAAGGCTCAGAAGCTCCATGAGGCCTCCAAAGCATCTCGCCTCGGAGCATCATCGTCAGCACCGCCTTCGTTTTCCTCCTTCAGCAGCTGCTCTTCCATAGACTCATCGGCAACGGTCCCTGAGGACGAGTTCAACGTTCTATCAAGAAAGAAACCGCCGCAACCAACACGACCGAACCCTAGGACTAACCCAGCATGGTGCTTCTACCAACAACAGTTCGGCAGCGACGCCAAGAAATGTAGAGCACCATGCAGTTTCCCTAGAAGATGACGCCAGAAGCATCCACCTGCCACCATCGCAGCCGCAGGTAACCAAAACAAGAATGGTTTCTATATCCTCGATACCATTTCCAACCGTAGACTCATGGTAGGCACCAGCGCAATGCAGTCACCGTTCCCACCTTCCAAGTCCGACCTAGACCGTGGTCCCGACAAAAAACGCTCCCTCACTCATCACCGCCAACGGATCTCCCATACGGTGCTATGGGATTAGGACCCCCAAGATATCTATCATGGGCCGTTTGTATTCTTGGCCCTTCGGCATCGCTGACGTCAATCGCCCTCTCCTCGGTGCGGATTTCCTCGCCCACCACGGACTCTTCGTCGATGTCGCTAATAAACGTCTCATCGACACGGGAACCTGCCAGTCCTGGGACCAAGAATATGGCCCTGCAACACTGTCCGTATCCGCCATAATAACGCACCCCTACGCCGACCTCCTACAAGAATTTCCCGAGGTTTTGAAGCCCGAGCTCCGACACTCGCCAGGTTCCCCGTCCAAGCAAAGGATCTACTACCACATCACAATGACAGGACCTCCTACTCACGCCAAATTCCGCCGTCTCCCGCCCCAGAAACTGAAGGATGCCAAACGCACCTTCGAGAAAATGGAACGCATGGGTATCTGTAAGAAAACATCGAGCCCCTGGGCATCGCCCCTACACATGGTAAAAAAGCCGGACTGGTCCTGGAGACCTTGCGGCGACTACAGGCGCCTCAACCGCATCACAATGACCGATCACTACCAGCTGCCCAACATGCAAGACCTAACGAACGCGTTGCATGGCGCGAAGTATTTTACCAAGATGGACCTCCTCAAGTCTTACTTCCAGGTCCCCGTATTTCCGGAAGACAACCCGAAAACTGCCATTGTAATGCCGCTTGGATCCTACACCTTCGCATACTCAACCTTCGGTCTACGCAACGCCGGGGCGACTTTCCAACGACTAGTGGATAGCATTCTGGGTGACGTACCTTTCTGCGTCTGCTACGTCGATGACATCCTGATATTCTCGAAAACTAAGGAGGAACACCGGAGGCACGTCCGCACCGTCCTCAAACGCCTACAGGAGAACGGCCTGGTCGTATGTTTTGACAAGTGCACGTTCGGTGCGGAAGGAGTAGATTTCCTTGGTCACCGCGTATCCTCGTGCGGGGTAAAACCCATGACAACCAAGGCCAACGCCATCAGAAAGTTCTCGATACCTACGACCATCTGCTAACTTCAGGAGTTCCTGGTGATGGTCAATTACTACAGGCGCTTCATCCCCAATATCGCACAAACCCTGTCACCCCTCGACAACGTCCTGAAAGGAAAAGCGAAAAAACTCGAGTGGGGTTTGACCCAGCAACAGGTATTCGCCCGGACGAAGGATGCCCTCGCGAATGCCACCTCCCTGGCTCATTTCGACGAAAGCGCACCCCTGCGACTAACGACTGACACCAGCAACGTCGCCTTTGGGGCTGTGCTGGAGCAACTCGTCGATGGTTCTCCTCGACTGCTTGCATTCTTCAGCAAGAAATTGAAACCTGCCGAAACAAGATACAGCACCTTCGATAGGGTACTCCCCACCATCTACCTCGCCGTCCGTCACTTCAGGCACATCTTTGAGGGCACTCCCTTCACAATCGCGACGGACCATCAACTCCTCGTACACGCTTTCACGAAATCGACAGACGCATGGTCCTCCCGACAACTACGTCATCTCGCAACAATCGCCAAATTCGGGTGCACCATACCTTACGTCCCAGGAAAGAAAAACCCAGTCGCAGACGCCCTTTCAAGGATTGAAATTGACGCAATCAACCTAGGAATCGACTACGCTAATCTCGCAACCGAAAAACCCACCAACCGAGAAGCACAGGATCACCTGACGGGGCCATCCGCGCTCAAAATAAGTGTGATTCCCCTCGTACCAGCAGGAGTAACTATTCTTTGCGACACCAGCACCGGCCGCCCATGTCCCTAGATACCAGCCTCCTGCAGAAGGAAAATATTCTATATAATCCATGGACTTTCACACCCCTCAGGACGCACAACCGCTTGCCTTCTGTCTGAAAAGTTCGTCTGGCCACGGATAAAAAAGGACACCCAGGAATGGACGATGTCATGCATCAACTGCCAGTCAAGCAAAGTCAGCCGTCACACCGAATCGGGGGTAGGCGATATCCCCCAGCCAAAAAGACGTTTCGGTCACATACACATCGACGTCGTGGGACCATTGCCCCCTTCTGGATCTGCTCGCTACCTGCTTACGATCATTGATCGCTCCATGAGGTGGTTGGAGGCATTGCCAATGACCGAAGCTACGACTCAAGCATGCGCCGAAGCCCTCTTGTCAAGCTGGGTGAGCAGGTTCGGCATTCCTGACGACATCACGACAGACAGAGGCCCCGCTTTCCTCTCAGAAATATGGCTCGCTTTGGTGAACCTGATGGGGATGACGCTCCACAGCACCACGGCATACAACCCCACGGCAAACGGCATGGTCGAAAGAACTCACCGCGCCCTCAAGGCGTCCCTGATGGCGAGCTGTACCGACGGGAACTGGAAATCATGACTTCCTTGGGTTCTCCTCGGCCTTTGCACCGCCCCTCGCGCAGACGGCGAACCTTCGCCCCACGAAAAGGTTTACGGGGAAGCGCTCGCAGTTCCTGGCAAATTCTTTCCCTCATTAACCGATGACACGCAGCTGAATCCCCTAAGGGACATCGCCAGGAAATTCAGGCCATGTCTCAAAACTTGCCAGGACAGAACCAAGCACTTCAAGCCATAAAACCTGTATGACTGCGGGTACGTTTTCGTCCGTGTCGACGCTCATCGATAACCACTAACTAGACCTTATCGAGGCCCCTACTGGGTAATTGATAAGACAACGAAAGCCTTCCTTCTCGACGTCCATGGCCAAGAGGACTGGGTCTGAATAGACCCCGTGAAACCAGCGTTTCTCGAAGGAAGCGACACCGCCTCCGCCGGACCTGGCAGACCCAGAGTGCCACCTCAAAACAAGGCGCCCAACGAAAGAAAAATCATCAAACGACGACAAGAGGAAGAGATCCTTACGCTGACGGCCGACGCGCCCCTCCGTTCAAAGACAAGAGGAACCCTCCGATGCCCGAAAAGATACGAAGCATGATCATCAGACCTCTAGGCCTCCCGATGTCTTGGGGGGGGGGGAGTACTTGTAAGGACACCGCTCTCTTCGTCGTCCAGAAAATCAACAAACTGTTTATTTATTTGAATTCTCCTTTCGCCACACCGTGGTTTCCCATGTATATGTATTCCTCTCTATCAGAGATACATTTTCACATATGTATTATTTCATTAAATGTTTCTGTTAACTCATAATTCGTATATTTGTAAGTGTAAGAAAACATATATTTTGGTGGGCAACTCAATCTGATTTGGCGCCAGCGCCATCCTATCTTTCCATCTGCACCTTGTAATATACTCCCACGCACATTTGAATAAAGTATAAGTTGATCTTGGTGACGCTTGTCTCACTATCCTTACAGGCCCATTACTTTTCATACTATATAGAGATGACATGTGGTATGGTCTAGAAAAAAAGCTCGTTGGATATGAAAATGATGCTACTCTCTTTGTATTAATTACATTTCCTGAATGTATATCTGGTGTTGCTGAATCCCTTGATGGAGATCCAGATAGAATTAATGCATGGTGCAAATTATGACGCATGAAGTTGAACCCTACCAAAACTCAAAGTATGATTGTAAGTAGGTCGAAGACAGTTGCTTCCCAACACACGGATCTCAGCAATGATAATGTTTCTTTAACTCTGTATGATTCTTTTAACATTTTACGTGTGATTCTTGACAGAAAATTTACTTTTGAGAAACACATTAGGTCTCTGTCTTCTCTAGTTTCACACGAAATGGATTATTGAAAAAGTCTTGTAAGGTGATCAAGCTGTTCAGATGAAGTGTTTTAATTCTTTCATTTTTACTTGTTTTGAGTATTGTTCTCCTGTTTGATCTTCAGTTGATGATTCTTATCCTAATTCGTTGGTTAGCATTTTACGGTCTATTAAATTTTTTTCTCCTGATCTAAATATTAATCTTTGGCACCGTCATACAATTAGTTCCTTATGCATGTTGCATAAGATTTTCCAGAATTTTGACCATCCTTTACATTTAGATCATCCCTGAGAGTACCATCCTGTTCGTAATGTTAGGTATACGCTTAATTCTAACAGTCAGGCTTTCTCCATCATGAGGATCAATACTTAACAGTATTTTAGAAGTTTTATACCAGATGTGACAAAGTTGTAGAATGACCTTCCAATTAGAGTAGTTGAATCGGTAGAATTTCCAGAGTTCAAACTTGCATCGAATGTTTTTATGTTGAAGAATCTAACATTAGTCTTTTTGCAGTTTAAATATGAAAGATCTGCTTTAGTGTTATTACTTTTCTTAAAATATGTTATTTTGTTTTAATTGCTCAATACCTCTCAAATAGTTTATTATTTTCCTTTACACACTGGGCTAATTTTCCCTGTTGGAGTATTTAGGCTCACAATATTCTGCTTTTCTAATTATGGTTGTAGCTTATCTAGCAATAATAGTAATGATGATAATAGTTATAATAATAACGATAATATATATTTATATATATATATATATATATATATATATATATATATATATATATATACAATATATATATATATATATATATATATATATATATATATATATATATATATATATATATATATATATATTATATATATATATATATATATATATATATATATATATATATATATATATATATATATATATATATATACATATATATGTATATATATATATATATATATATATATATATATATATATATATATATATATATATATATATATATATATATATATATATATATATATATACATATATATATATATATATATATATATATATATATATATATATATATATATATATATGTATATATACACAAATATATATATGTATATATATATATGTATATGTATATATATATATATATATATATATATATATATATATATATATATATATACATATATTTATATGTATATGCATATTTCTATATATATATATATATATATATATATATATATATATATATATATATATATATATATATATATATATATATATATATATATATATGCAGAAGAACCACAGGGAAAATGAAAATACGAAATATACGCTTAAGTCCTGACTAGTTTCGTGATACTTCTTCAGAGGACTGATTTATTGAGAGAGGTTTCTTTACATTTTATAGGGAAAGCAAACGTACGAACATACATATAGAGATTAAGAGAACAATGACACTCCTTTACCAGCTACCTGGGTCAAGTGGGCGGAGTCCCCAAGCTCATTTGACACCTGCCAAAGAGGGTCACCTAATAGCGGGTAAATTCTTGTTTTTTTAACTTTCAGTACAGTTTATTTATACGAAAACACGGTAGCCTTATCTATATAAATACATAAGCAAAACATACACATACATACATATATATACATACATATACACATACATATACATATATACACACATACATATATATATACACATACATACATATACCCACATACATATGTACATATACATATATATACATACAACATTAATATCATAAACGTACAATTATGTATATATCAATACCTATATCTAGCATAACACTATATAGTGCCAATATACTTATGCGTACTATATAAAATAATTGTACCTATTAATGAATGGTAGCTTAGGTCTAAATATTAATTTTACAGCAATGTTAATCATTCACAATACATTCAATTCTACATTAAGTGGTTAATGTTTTTTTATATAGCTTACAAATATCTGTACATATAAAGGCGTCGAGTTTGTACATTCCTTGACCAATATTCAAGTTGTTTTCAAAGGTTTCCTTTATGAAACTGGACTCTATGATGTTTCTTTCCACTTAGTTATTTGAATGAACCAATTTCTTTGCACCTGACCAATTAATGGTGTGATTTTTATCTCTAACTTGAGGAAAGAGTGCATTGTTATCTTGAGCATACATGACACTTTTCTTATGTTTTTCAATTCTCTTTTCTAGGGCTTTACCAGTTTGACCAATATAGTATTTTTCACAAGCATTACATGGAATACGATATACACATCCCTTGGTAATGTCAGGAGAATTCTTTATTAAAGCTGTTTTTATTGTATTTTTACTCTTAAATGCTACATTTACATTGAAGTTTTTCAACAGTTGGGTAATTTCTTTAAAAGAATTACAATAAGGTAGTACAAGTAAATTTTGTGTGTTGTATTTTTTTCTGTTATCATTACCGAAAAAAGTCTTTTTTGCTGTTCTTAGGGCATCATCTAACACAATTTCAAGATACTTCATAAAAATGAAGGACTTTCCACAAAATTGGCTGGTATACACTATCAAAGGCTTTTTCATAGCCCACAAATGCCTTCAAAAGCGGATTTCCATATTTTAAACATTATAGGTAGTATGTTGGCCAGGACACCAGCCACCCGTTGAGATACTACTGCTAGAGAGTTATGGAGTCCTTTGACTGGCCAGATACTACTTCATTTTCCCTTTGCCTACACGTTCACTGAATAGTTTGACCTATTCTTCACAGATTCTCCTCTGTCCTTATACATCTGACAACAATGACATTACCAAACAATTCTTTTTCACCCAAACAGGTAACTACTGCACTATAACTTTTTGTAGTTAGTTTCCTCTTGGTATGGGTATAAGATTCTCCTGAGCTTTGGTAAGCAGCTCTTTTAGGAGAAGACACTCCAAAATCAAACCATTGTTCTCTAGTCTTGGATAGTGCCATAGCCTCTGTACCATGGTCTCCCACTGTCTTGGGTTAGAGTTCTCTTGCTTAAGGGTACACTCGGGCATACTATTCTTCCTTTTGTTTTGTTAAAGTTTTTTATAGTTTATATAAGAAATACTTTTTTGATGTTTTTACTCATAGAATGTTTTATTTTTCCTTGTTTCCTTTCCTCATTAGGGTACTTTTCCTGTTCGGGCCCCTGGGTTTATAGCATGCTGCTTTTCCAACTAGGGTTGTAGCTTAGCAAGTAATAATATTAATAATAATAATGCTGTACCACGTGCCTTAATAAAAACTTGGTCTGTACAACTTCTACCTTTTCTAAATCCTGCTTGTCATTTCTCAGTTTTTCATCAATCTATCTCTCTAATCTCCTTAGAATAAGCATTCTATATATTTTCACGACAACTGACGTAAGTGCGAAGCCTCTGTAATTATTGTAATAACTCAGATCTTTTTTTGCCATTTCCACCAACACTCCTAGCTCCCATTTATCAGGTTTTGCCTTTTCACACCACATTCTACAAAATAATCTTGTAAGTATTCTTGGAGTCACTTAATTTGAAGCCTATATCATCTCAGTAGTCATATCATCGCATCAAGGGGCTTTCTCTCTAGTTTTTAATGATAGCCTCGACAAACACACTCAATTCACTCATGAGCACACCAGGGTCTTCCTCAGCCTCTGTACCATGGTTTTCCACTTTCTTGGGTAATAGTTTTCTTTCATGGGGGTACACTCGGGCACATTATTCTATCTAATTTCTCTTCCTTTTGTTTTGTAGATGTTTTCATAGTTTATATAAGAAATACCTTTTTAATGTTATTACTATTAATTTTTTTCTTAATTTTCCTAGTTTCCTTTCCTCGCTGGGCTTATTTTCCCTGCTGGGGCCCCTGAGCTTATAGCATCCTGCTTTTCCAACTAGGGTTGTAGGTTAGCAAGTAATAATATTAATAATAATATTAATGCTGTGCCACGTGTCTTAATAAAAATATGGTCAGTAAAACTTCTACCTTTTCTAAATCCTGCTTGTCATTTCTCAGTTTTTCATCAATCTATCTCTCTAATCTCCTTAGAATAAGCATTCTATATATTTTCATGACAACTGACGTGAGTGCGAAGCCTCTGTAATTATTGTAATATCTCAGATCTTATTTTGCCATTTCCACCAACACTCCTAGCTACAATTTATGAGGTTTTGCCTCTTCACACCACATTCTACAAACTAATCTTGCAAGTTTTCTGGGAGCCATTTAATTTGAGGCCTATATAGTCTCAGTAGTCATATCATCGCATCCAGGGGCTTTCTCTCTAGTTTTTAATGATAGACTCGACTTCAAACACAGTCAATTCACTCATAGGCACATCAAGGTCGTCCTCAGCTTCGTATTTCCTAATCATGATGTCACTAAACTGTTCCATCCATCATTTGCTTTCTTCATCTTCTGTTGTTATACCCGACCCATCTATCTTTTTGATGAGTATATGGTTCTTCATCTTTGCCCCGGTAAGGAATTAAATGATAATTCTATGAGATATTCTTACACCATGGCCATTCCTTAAATTCATAGCTTTGTCAGACTCATCATCTTTCCTGTCTAAATATTCTCTTGAGTCATTCCTGTCATTTCTTTTGACCTCCCTATCAATACTGGAATACTTAGCATGCTCTACCTTGTAATATTCATTACATCCTTGAAAACTTTCAACAATCTATTTCTGACTTTGTCTCCTTTTTATAGTATCCCAAGTATTATTTGATATCTATGGTTTTCTCCTAACTGCATGTCTCAAAGTTTTACTACCAACTGACTGATATTTGTTCTTAATATTACAAAATTCTTCATTATTTGTCAGCTCTTCATCTCTTATTATTTGTCAGCTCTTCATCTCTTAAAGTCTGTAAGACTGTAAATCAATTTCTACATTCAATTGCAAAGGTTTCTCTGTGCCCATCTTCCAAAAGCTTAGTTGTATCAACCACAGGTATTCTATCTTCATTTCTGCTGGGTGCTTTCAGTTTTAATTTCAGTGTGGCAATAAGAAGCTGGTGATCACTACCTATAAATGCATCTCTATAGCTTCTTACATTTCTCAGAGTCCCCCTTCTATCTTTATCAATGACTATGTAATCTATTTGATTTTTGTATTTGTCACTTGGTGAAGTCCATGTATATTTGTGGATGTCCATGTGTTGGAAAAAAGTACCTCCAATAACAAGATTGTTTGTTGAACATAAACTTATAAATTGTGCCCCATTTTCCTTCATAACTTAGCAGACCCTCAACACCCTTCACATTCTCTATACCTTGATTATTCCTTCCAAATTTAGCAATGAAGTCACCAATCACAAATTTTATATCACTCTCCGGGATCTCATTCATTATACTCTGCAGTTTTTCATAGTATTCATCTTTCCTTTCTTCAGAGGAATCCTATATTGGTGCATAGCAAACTATGATAATCATATTGCACTGTTCTTCCTGACTAGACATATATATATTGACTTGGTATAAGATTTCTTTACCAATCCCCTTACAATGTGTGACGGCCGAGAGAAAGGTTATGACTCAAAGGCAGGATGCAATCAACTGAGTAACTTTATTAAAGAACACTCTCCTTTATATACAAAACCTCAAGGCAACAGGAAAATACATGTTCGAGAAAATGAAAATGTTACATAGACGGCACGCAGACATGTCTATTCTGGTTCTTTTTAGTGCGAGGGAAGAGCGCAGATACAAGCATAATATATACAAAATAATTTATGTACGATCGTGTGACACACGGTTGGTACATCGCTCCCCCCCCCTAAATATGACATACTGTACATGTTAAATAGGGCGCCCTGCTCTAGAGAGGCGAACTGTAGGCGGGTCATCTGGCAGTAGATAAGCAGGTTTTAGACGATCAATGGAGACCCAGTGTTCTTTGCCACGAATGTTTAGTAGGAATGCTTTCGGACTGCGTCGGATCACAAGGAAAGTGCCCGTGTAAGGGGGCATTAGCAGTGGCTTGGTAGTGTCATTGAGCAGGAAGACGTGCGTTGCAGAATGCAAGTCTGTTGGTATGTGATGCTTCGCTGGGGCTTGTAAGTCTGGCGACAGGGAAGAGGTTGTAGAAGGAAAAAATTCGGCCGGGACGACCAACGGGTCGCCATACACCATTTCAGCTACCGAGACGTCCAGGGCGTCTTTAGGAGTGGTCCTTAGTCCCAGGAGGACCCAGGGAAGCTGAGTAAGCCAGTTTGAATCCTTGCACCGGGACATCAAAGCTGCTTTGAGGTTGCGATGAAAACGTTCAACCATTCCATTGGCAGCGGGGTTGTAGGCCGTTGTCTGATGTAGGGTGATGCCCAGGAGATTCGCTAATGATGTCCACAATTGAGAGGTGAAAGTGATTCCTCTGTCAAAAGTAATATGCTCAGGGATACCAAATCTTGCAATCCATCCGTAGAGTAAGGCAGATGTACATGAGCCGGACATTGCAGTTTCCATGGGAATGGCTTCAGGCCAACGGGTGGAGCGGTCGATGACGGTAAACAGGGAACGAAGTCCTTGTGATGTGGGTAGGGGGCCTACAAAGTCGACGTGAATGTGTGCGAAACGACGCTGAGGTTGAGGAAAGGTGCTCACTCCTGAATCCGTATGTCGATGTACTTTGGAAGTTTGGCAAGAAGTACTGGCGTGGACCCAATCCTTAGCATCCTTAGAAATGCGTTGCCAAATGAACTTTGCCTTCAGCAGCTGTGCAGTAGAACGGCACGAGGGATGTGAAAGGCCGCGAATGAAATCAAACACCTGTCGGCGCATGGGAGCAGGAATCAAAGGTCATGGTCTGCCAGTACTGACGTCACAGAGGAGGATGGTGTTGGAGTCGTCGAGGGGGAAATCTTTCCAACGGAGGGATGTGCAGGATGTCCTACATGCTTGATATTCTGGATCCTGTCGTTGGGCTTCAGCCAGGGCGTTGTAATCCAATCCCAGTTGAACCGCAGCCAACGTGTTTCTTGACAGGGCATCGGCAACGGGATTCATTTTCCCAGGGACGTATTGAGGGGTGCAATTTTATTCAGCCATGGCAGAGAGATGTTGGCGTTGCCGGGCGGACCAGGCGTCAGACTGTCGAGTAAAGGCGTGCACCAGAGGCCTGTGGTCTGTGCGAATGACGAAGGGCGTACCTTCTAAGAAATGGCGAAAGTGACGGACAGCCAAGTGCACCGCCAGCAAATCTTGATCGAAGGTAGAATAGCTCGATTCTGCCTTGGACAGTTTTCTGCTGAAGAAGGCCAATGGGAGGGGCGAGCCGTTGACCACCTGCTCGAGTACTGCACCAATAGCGAGGTCCCTGGCATCAGTGGAGAGAAGGAGAGGGGCATGTGGGATAGGAAAAGTAAGAGCCGCAGTAGTTGATAGGGCCTTTTTTGCATCGCAGAAGGCTGCTTCTTGAAGGGGACCCCACTTCAGGTCCTTTGGCTTGCCCTTGAAGGAGGCGTAGAGGGGAGCAAGAGTGGCGGCAATGGCTAGCAGAAAACGGTAATAATAGTTGGTCATGCCCAAGAACTTCTGCAGAGCTTTGGCGGTCGAGGGCGCGGGGAAGTTCTGAACGGCTGCTACCTTCTCAGGGAGGGGATGGACTCCTTCAGGAGTGATGCGGTGCCCTAAGAACGACACTTCGTTGGCGCCAAAGGTACACTTGACGTACTGGACTATAAGGCCGTTTTGTTGCAGGCGGTCGAGCACGATGCGCAGATGACGGAGATGTTCCTCTTTTGAGGAGGAGAAAACAAGTATGTCGTCCACATAACATACACAGAAAGGGAGGTCCCCTAAGATGCCATCCATGAGACGTTGAAACGTGGCCCCAGCATTATGAAGGCCAAAACAGGAGTAATTGAAGGTGTATATACCAAACGGAGTGGTGATGGCGGTCTTTGGGATGTCTTCTGGGTTCATAGGCACCAGATAATACCCCTTCAGGAGGTCGAGCGTAGAGAAAACCTTTGCTTTGTGCAGGTAGGAGGTAACGTCGGCAATGTTTGGGAGGGGGTAGTGATCTGGTTCTGTTTGCATGTTCAGGCGCCTGTAATCCCCACACGGACGTAGGGAGCCGTCTTTCTTCAGAACGATGTGTATGGGTGACGACCATGGGCTGGAGGCCTTTTGGCAAAGGTCCATTTCCTCCATTTCGGCGAACGTCTGTTTGGCGGCTGCCAATCGTTCCGGTGCCAGACGTTTGAATTTTGCGAAGACTGGGGGTCCCGTCGTCTTGATATGGTGATAAATACCATGCTTGGCATGAACCGTGGGCATTTGGCGAAGTTCTGAACGAAAAACTTCTGGGTACGACGTGAGGAGGTGTGTGTTGTCATCCGTGGGTGCGCTGATGTGGAGAGCAAGGTTAGGGGGGCCGGGTTGAAGAGGTGTCGACAAGTACGAGTCTACCTTGACCAATCGTCGGTGGGCGACATCGACCAGAAGGTGGAAATGAGAGAGGAAATCCGCACCGAGGATTGGCATTGTGACGTCAGCAACGAGAAACTTCCAATTGAATTTACCGTTTCCGAACAATAATGTGAGGTTCTCGTAACTGTAGGTGGGTATCGCAGATCTGTTAGCAGCTACTAAGTGGACGTCGGCAGATGTAGACAGACTACGTCGTGTCTTAAAGAGTTTCCTTGGCAAAAGAGAACGACAAGCACCCATGTCTACCAAAAATTGCACGCCCGGTCCTGCATCATGTGAAAAGAAAAGATTAGAAACACGGGAGGCCACCGCCACGAGCGATGCCCTACTTACACGTTTTTTGGCCACTGACAATCCTCGGCACATTTCTTCGCGGTTGCCCCGAATCTGAAGTGGTAGTAGCAAAACTGCGGCGGATGGGAGGCAGTAAGTGGCTGTGGAAGTCATTTCTTGGGGCACGAGCATTTGGTGGGTAGTGGGTGGCTTTGTTGCCGCTTCGGCACGTCACGGGGTAGGCCTATAGGTCCTACGGCATTCATGTCAGCTTCGGTTGACGTTGAATAGGCATCCTCTTCGTCAGGGGTGGAGGCGTTGATGGAGGTCTTGAAGTGGCTGTCCATAAGGGCGTCGGCTTTGGTCATCAAGTCCTTTATGGGTAAACTATCGACATCGGGTATGGCAGCGTGTATAGGTCTGGGTAAACGGCGTATACAAAGGGCACGAAGTAGGTTCACCTCACGAGGAGAGCCGTCTGCGACAGGTTGAAGGCGAGCGATACTGATCATTTCCCTGAGGGCAAGCGAAGCCCTTTAGTCCCCAACAGTTGTTGAGAGATCTGAAAAAGCTTTGCTATACGGGCGGCTGGCGACGGCGAGTACTGCTGCAGAGGGTATGTTTTAAGGGCGTCATACTCTATTTGGGTGTCTCCTTGTTCACAAAGCCAGTCGGATATTTCTGGGAAGGTGTCCTCGGGTATCGCCGCGAGAACATATTTTGCTTTGGTTGTTGTGCGAGTCACGCCGTTGATGCGAAATTGGACTTCTGCGCGCTGAAACCAAGCAAACGCCTCTCCGCTGGCGAATGGTGAAAGTTTCAATGGAACAGCTGCAGCGCCAACTTCTTTAGAGTCCGTCATAGTACCAACGATGGAGGGACGAGGTGGGTGGGGGTGGAAGGCTGTGGGAGCGAGTCGACTTCCGGGGTCACCAATGTGACGGCCGAGAGAAAGGTTATGACTCAAAGGCAGGATGCAATACACTGAGCAACTTTATTAAAGAACACTCTCCTATATATAGAAAACCTCAAGGCAACAGGAAAATACATGTTCAAGAAAATGACAATGTTACATAGGCAACATGCAGACATGTCTATTCTGGTTCTTTTTAGTGCAAGGGAAGAGCGCAGATACAAGCATAATATATACAAAATAATTTATGTAGGATCGTGTGACACACAGTTGGTACAAATGCATTTCAGTTAGGGCCAAAATATCTAAACTATATTTCATAAATCCATTCTCC
>NC_090760.1:61026397-61036397 GCF_036898095.1 Palaemon carinicauda | reverse complement strand
CGTAAGATCGTATTCTCATATTCATGGTATATTTCTGTATAGAATAAGGATTATTTGAATTCGTTTGCAAGTATCATTTTTGTCTGCAAATAATTCATGGCCATTTAAATCCCTGCTCTTCTTTTTATTTCGTAAGAAATACTTCAACTCCTTCGATTTTAATGTTACATCAACAATACAGATCGAGAAAAGTATAATTAGATGCTTTTATCAAATGACTGGAAAGGGCATATCAATAGGTTCTTGACGTAATCGGGTATCAATAATAGGTTCTTATAATAGGAACAATTTCAAAAAATTTATCTTTTCTGGAAGAGACACTTTTGGAATTAGAGTGACCTATGAACTTATAACTGCTTTTCATTTTGAAAATAATAATGTAAGAAAGGAAAAAAAATCTTTTGGAGCTTGCAAAACAATGGATCTTCTAAGAGATATGTTGGCTATTCTTCATGATTCAAGACTTATCTTTTTCATAATACGAGAGACGAAGCGAACAAAGAAACAATGGGATTCTAGATATAAATTTCATCGTCTCAGTTTTAAATCTTGGTAAAATAGTCTTCTGAACGAAGTAGCATAAGAGAAGCATGGAAAAGCATTAGAACTCTACCCTATAGGAACACAATTTATTGCATTTTTTATAGTTATTGTTGCTACTATTCCTTGTAAGATATTTCTTACATTTTAAGTTATGATTCCATGGAAACACTGACCTACTCCCATCTATTTAAGTTTTAAAACAATTGCTTCGTGATTAACGCTGGTAAAAACAGCACTTAAATCAAGGCCAATCAAACGAACTTCCCGATGAAAGCCAAGGGATTTTTTAACTGCATTAAAATTTTTTAAAAAGACATAAAATGTTCCCCGGTGTTTACAAAAGCCAGACTGTAATCTAAGGAACAGATGAGTGCCTTCATTATATCTATTTCGACGTTTTGCCGAAAGACATTAAAATCAATTCTGATAAAACGGAAAATAGAAGAAAACTTGGGAGCTAGGAAATCAGCTTTCTTTATAAAAGAGAATATCTGATAAAGCTAAGTAATATAGCTATAACTTTGGAAATGGCATTCAGTTTTCTAAAGCAACAATTTATCTAATTCTACCCTTTGAATATTAATGATAAAAACATTCATTAAAAAATTATATGCTTATATGAACATTCAAAGTGAGATTAATAGGTATTCCTATTAAGAGAGGAATTTTAACGTTTTCTCTCGGAGAAGGGGCCGAGAAACTCATTGCTAAAGCGACCTTTGATCATTTCCTTCTCGAACGAATTACTGGATCTTGATAATATGAATTAATGAATAAATAATATAACCTAAATTCACATGATCATATAGTATATGTTATAACTTCCTTTTGCATGAAGGTTTGGCGAAGATCTAATTACATTCAGGTGTAGCATCGAAGTCAAGAAAAATGGGAGAAGCGAAAATCCTCATTACTTTTCACATACTTATGTTCATACATAAATACTTGTATATTAGTTTATATATAGGTCATAGGTCCCTTATCAATGAGATTTTCTAACTAGTATCAATTGCAATGGTGGATAATGCAATTGAAAGCTCTTAATTCAAAGCCCAACAACGATCAATCAATTTCAGCGTCAGGATACTATAATTACAACAATAGTACATTCTATTAAGAGAGGCAATTCGAATGTGAATTAGCGCTCAAAATAAGAGTTAGTGTGTTATTATAGGAAATCCGGGAAAATACAACAAACACCTATTCATGAGGTGTTTAATAGGGTTCAGTGTCGTAAGGATGAGTAGAAAAGCTTTATATATTTCTTGTATCAAAATAAAAGGTAATTACGATGTGCCGTTGAGTATGCAAAGAATGGTTGTTCTTTGTTCATCAATGAGAGATGAGGTAGATCTGATTTTGAAAATGTTAATGCTATGATTGTTAATCTCTTTTCCTTCACAAATTCGTTCTACATTGGGATGGATTTATTTGAGAACGATAACAGAAAATTTACTTAAATTTCTTTTTCCTTGTTATATTCATTTGCACTGATCATAGGGCTTATCAAATTATCAACATTGAATATATATGGACTTTGATTACATATTATATATATATATATATATATATATATATATATATATATATATATATATATATATATATATATATATATATATATATATATGTATGTGTGTGTCTATGTATATATATATATATATATATATATATTCAAATAAGCCATATATATTTTTGATATATTAATGTCTGGATTCTCTTAATGACCTCGGGATCAGAGCCCCAGGCGAAATCACACAAAGACAAGAGCTTGGCTCCGGCCGGGAATCGAACCCTGGTCGGCAAGCTTATATAGACAGTGACTAATCCACTTGGCCACGAAGAAAGATCTTTCTTCGTGGCCAAGTGGATTAGTCACTGTCTATATAAGCTTGCCGACCAGGGTTCGATTCCCGGCCGGAGCCAAGCTCTTGTCTTTGTGTGATTTCGCCTGGGGCTCTGATCCCGAGGTCGTTAAGAGAATCCAGACATTAATATATCAAAAATATATATGGCTTATTTGAATATGAAAAACACGTAAAAATGTGCAAAATTTATCATATATATATATATATATATATATATATATATATATATATATATATATATATATATATATATATATATATATATATATATATATACATATATATACAATATATATATATAACGGATTTTGAGCGAAGCGAAAAATCTATTTTTGGGTGAGATGGCCATGTCATCCTGATGGAAGTTCCTATAGGGTAGCTTCCTAGGTTATATTACAACTACGGCGATATTCCCAGAGAATTTACCTTAAGGTACCAGAATTCTAACTCCTGGAGCGAATATCCCTCCTGAAAGGGATATCGCGACATATCAGAGGACGTATTCTTGACACGCCACATGGCAATCTGCACCCTGACAGAGATTTCGTCTCGTAGGGGCAATTGGCAAGAAACGAATTCGGGAAAGAAAAAGGGGGAGCCGCTCCCAAGGCTCCTTATCTCCCGTTCGTAAGCTTGCCTGGCGCCAATCCTGGCTCCATCTGTATTCCTTGTAGCGTACACGAGGTGCTACAGATACTGTATGTAGGGAGGGGTCCTACAGCAGCTTTCTAGAAAGGCAAGGGCGGGTCCATCAGGACGACATGGCCATCTCACCCAAAAATAGATTTTTCGCTTCGCTCAAATTCCGTTTTTTGGGCTCAAGCCATGTCGTCCTGATGGAAGTATACCAGAGCATTACTGTATCTGTGGATTCTCAGAACGTGCCGTACTCCCCGGAGGTAATTTTTCCCGGTCGACTAGACCTAGAGACCTAAGATGTTACCGTTATACATCTTTTCAACTAACTATAAACCATGTTAGAGCTTCCTGCCCCCTACAGGGAAGAGTCTTACTAGACTCTGGAAAAGTCTCGAAGAGTACATATACCTATGTATGAATACCAGGCAAGCTAATATAGTGGTCTCGCCCTATATTAAGTAAAGCATAGTTTGTAAAGAACCACTGCGTCAATATGAAATATCGACCAGTTCTCCGCACAATACTTGTATTGGACAAAGGTTTATATCCGCATAGGAGGAAACTAGTAAAACCGCCATCGTCCCCTTATGGGACGGGGTCCTCCCGTTAAGGGAAGGCATAAACCAATGCAACATAGCTTGCATAAAGGATCAATTCTATTAGAATTATCCCAGATAAGGTACATAGAATGAATGCTCAATTATACCAATAAATTGACACAGGTGAAGGAGACGCATGGTTCTCAAGAACAAGTTCATTGACAGACAATAAACAGACAGGTTAACCACAATTATATATATATATATATATATATATATATATATATATATATATATATATATATATATATATATATATATATATATATATATATATATATATATATATATATATATATATATATAAGAAGAGGATAACCCAAAACTTTAAGCATAAGTAAGATAGTAAACAGAACTTGTTTATCTGAAGGAAAAAACATTAAATGCCACTTTTAAGATACCGAGGTATCAAAGTCATAAAAGTCTGTATTACAAATCAATGACATTAGCGTTAGAAACGCTCGGCACACATGTCTGCACTTATGCTAGGTTCACCTTTGGAAATGGAACAGTCTACATGGGCAACTCAGTGCCCTCACTTAGTTTGTAGTACAGTATGTAACTACACACTCACCCTGGAATTAATCGTCCCAATTAAAACCACTGTTCCTTGCAGAGTTAAACAGTAGGGTTAACGACGCGACCCACTGCTACCACAGATCTATTTAGTTCCTCTACTTGCTTCGCATAGTGGCGAAAGAACACTCTGGAAGACTTCCAGCCAGTGTATGAACGGAGATGTTCAAAATCCATACAATTAAAGAAATTTAAGGATGAGGCAACTTTCCTCGGATCGTGACCTGCGGGTATACTGTCAGGATCCGCTCTGCGAATAAAATATGTGATTTTCGCTCTGAGTTGATTCAGAGATAAATTTGAGCCTGATGTTTCTCCCCTGAATAGTTGACCACCCTTGAAGTCTGAAGTTCTATGAAGATAGACCTTTAGGCATTCTACTGGACATAGAGATGCATCTTCTTTCAGAGAGCAGATTCTCCAGGGACCCCACCTGTTGGTGGGTAACTCATTCTTGGCGAGAAACGTAGGATCCGGAAACAGGTTCAGTTCTCCCCCATCCAGGAACTGAACACGACCTGCCTCTCTCGAGAGGACTACAATCTCACTAACCCTGGCCCCGGACGCGAGTGCAAATAGGAAAATAACTTTTTGTGTCAAATCCTTTAACGCACACTCTTCATTGCTCGACAGAGAAGCGAAATGAAGAACTTTGTCTAATGACCATGAAATGGCCTTTGGAGGTGCTGAAGGTCTGAGCCTAGCGCAGGCTTTCGGAACTTTATTAAAGAACTCGTTACCTAGGTCGACCTGGAAGGCATATAGAATGGGTCTTGTCAAAGCAGACTTACACGCTGAAATCGTGTTAGCTGCCAATCCTTGACCATGGAGGTGGATGAAGAAAGATAAGCAGAAGTCTGTCGAGATCTCCTGCGGATTCTTCGCCTTGACAAAGGCCACCCATTTTCTCCAAGATGACTCATATTGCCTTCTAGTAGATTTGCACTTATATTCCTCTAGGAAGTCTATGCTGGCTTTTGAAATCCCGAAACGCTTTCTCACCGCTAGGGAGAGAAAATCATGAGCTGCAGGGTCCGGATTTTCTGTAATGAAGCGCAGACAGTCGACTTCTGGACTCGCTGGGTCAGAACTGGATCTGGTAGCGGTACAAACTTTAGCTGTAGTTCCAATGCCAGGGAGAACCACACGCTGTTCGACCACTTGTGGGCTACTATTGCCGCTACCCCCTTGAAGGATCTCAGTTTGTTGAAAACCCTCAACAGAAGGTTGTGATGAGGGAAGAGATAAATCCTGGGCCCTCTGTTCCAGTTGAGGGACATCACGTCCACTGCTTCCGCTAAGGGGTCCTCGTACGGGGACACGTACAGGGGCAACTTCTTGTTGTCTTTCGTCGCAAAGAGGTCTATCTGCAGTTCTGGGACTTGATTCAGAATGAAGGAGAATGATCCTGCGTCTAAGGACCATTCCAACTCTATCGGTGTGAACCTGGATAGAGCGTCCGCTGTCACATTGCGGACTCCTTGAAGGTGAACTGCCGACATGTACCACTTCTTCTTCTCCGTCAATCGGAAGATGGCCAACATCACTAGGTTGAGAGGTGGTGACCTCGATCCTTGTTGATTCAAGCATATCACAACTACCTCACTGTCCATCACCAACCTTATGTGGATCGAGTGACGCGGGGAAACTTTCTTTAAGGTAAGGAGCACTGCCATAGCTTCTAGAAAGTTTATGTGAAAGGTCTTGAATAGCTTGGACCAAGTCCCCTGGACTTTTTTCCGATGAGAGTGACCTCCCCATCCCTCCTTCGAGGCGTCTGAGTGAATCGTCACCGACGGGGGAGGTGGCTGAAGAAGAACCGACTTCTTTAGAAGTCTGGCTTGGGACCAAGGCCTGAGAAGAGTACGTAGCTGAAGCGGAACTGGTCTTCTCAGATCTCTTCGCACGTTTGATGCATAACTTCTCCAAACTCCGGTTGCATCCTTTAGCTGTGCTCTTAGCACTGGGTCTGTCACCGAAGCAAACTGGAGAGAGCTCAGTACCCTCTCCTGTTCGCGTCTTGATATCCTTTCGGAATCTAGAAGTCTCTTGACAGAACCCGCTATCTCCTTCCTTTTCTTCGCCGGGATGGAGAAACAGTGTGACAAAAGGTCCCAGTGGATTCCCAGCCACTGGAACTTTTGAGATGGAGAAAGTCGAGACTTTTTTCTGTTGATCTTGAAACCTAGGTACTCTAGGAACTAGATCACTTGACTGGAAGCTTGCAAGCATTCTGTCTCGGATGCTGCCCACACCAACCAGTCGTCCAGGTAGGCTACTACCTGAATTCCCTTTAGGCGTAATTGTTTGAGAGCTACGCTCGCAAGCTTCGTAAAAATCCTTGGGGCTATGTTTAGCCCGAATGGCATGGCTCTGAAGGCGTATAGTCTTCGTTGTAGCCTGAACCCTAGGTAGGGGGAGAGTCGACGGTTGATTGGAATGTGCCAATAGGCGTCTGACAAGTCTATAGAGACGGAATATGCCCTCTTGGGCAGTAAGGTCCTTATGTGTTGCAGTGTTACCATCTTGAATTTGCAATACACTATGAACTTGTTGAGTGGCGACAAGTCCAGAATGACTCTGAGCTTTTCCGAGTCTTTCTTGGGAACACAAAACAGCCTCCCTTGGAATTTGATGGACTTCACCTTTCGGATCACATTTTTCTCCAACAGTTCTTGAACGTACTCCTCCAGAACGGGGGTGGAGTGTTGGAAAACCCGAAGGCCCGGGGGAAGAGTGCTGTACCAGCTCCAGCCCAGTCCATTCTTGAGTAGGCTGTGGGCCCAGGGATCGAAGGTCCACCGATCCCGAAATTTCAGAAGTCTCCCTCCTACCGGTATCATCCCACTTGGACTGCCGTCCCGAGGTCTTGCCTCCCTGACCACGACCACCCCTGAATCCCCTTCCCCTTGAGGGGCGCCCAGACGAGCCTCTGGCTGCCCCTCTAGGCTTTGCTCGAAAGGAAGTAGACTGCCCTTCGAACGATGGGGTGAATGCCGTGGACTGTGTCGACACGGCCTGGGGTACCCACTGAAAAGTGGTCGGGGTTTGTGCCACAATCTGGGGCACTGGAGGCAATGGCAATTGCAGTTGCTGTTGCTGTCTAAAAGGCTTGGCTGGTCGAAATGGTAGCCTAGTCCTCATAGTCTTCCTCTTTGGTTGAGGACCCTCATCCGGGGAAGACTTTCTTTTGATAGCCAGGCCCCACTTCTGGAGAAGGTTTCTATTCTCCAAGGCGGCCTTATCAACTACTTCTTTGACCAAATCGGTAGGGAAAAGGTCTTTGCCCTAAATGTTGGAGGAGATTAGTTTCCTTGGCTCGTGCCTCACCGTAGCCGAGGTGAACACGAACTCCCTACAAGCTCTCCTCGCCTTGACGAAGCCATAAAGGTCCTTCGTCACTGTGGCCAGATGAGTCTTGGCCACCACCATGAACATTTCATGGACCTTGGGGTCACGTGCCATCGTCTCAAGAGTAGTCTGAAGAGACATTGAGGCAGCCAGTCTTTCTTTTGTCTCGAACTCTCTCTGCAAGAGAAAGTCAGACAGCTTAGGGAGGTCCTCGCCGAACTGACGTCCGGGGATATCAGCCTCCAACTTCCCAACTGAGAACGTAAGATGGACGTCCTTCCAGTCTTTGTGGTCCATAGGTAGGGCCAGCGACAAGGGTTTACACTCCTCCAGGGAGGGGCAAGGCTTGTCGGCCTCGACTGCTTTTAGTACAGCCGCAAACCCTTTCTGTAAAAAGGGGAAGGCTCTAGTAGGAGAGGACACAAAGGAAGGGAGCTTCTTGCTCAATGCAGCTACTTTTGAGTTAGAGAAGCCCCTCTCTTTCAACGAGGATGAAAGCAGAGCTGGATCCTTAGTATGGTCCATCACTATGACATCCTTCGGCTCTGGCTCCTCCTTTGAAGCTGGTTCCTTCCTCAGCCGGACGCATGGTTTAGCATCTGAGCACAAGGGAAGGTCTTTCACATTGAGCCTTTTCTGGGGCCCATGTGATTCTGCAAGGCTCTGCATCCGCAGTTCCATTGCAGCCGCCTTCTCCTGATTCTCCTTCTGCATTTGTTGGATCATTCCAACAATAAAAGAGAGGGCCTGTCCTAGCTCTACTGGGAGACCGGCCGATGTTGAGGGAATAGGCTGCGGAATCTGAACCGGAGTAGCCGACACCTCGTCGACCTCTTCCTCTACGACGTCCGGGGCTTGAACTTCATCCTGGCCTTCTGCCAGGAGGTCTTCTTCCAAACGCTCGTCCACGTCAGACGTCCTGTCATTTAACTGGATGTCTTGCATCGCGACCGCGACTTCAGCATCCACCTGGATCTGACTTTGGGGGATCTCCTCTTGAGGCTGGGGAATCACAGCATCAGCTGATGCCTTAGGGAAAAGATACGCCCTCATCTTCTCACTTGGGAGATAAGGGCCAGAGGTGTTCTTTTGGAAGCCCCTTACCCAGGTACGAATCTTCTCCCTTGCTATATCCCTTAATTCCGCCGTCCTAGGGGAATCAAAGGCCTCAGTAATCAGGTTAGTGCACACAGTACATACCTGAGGGTCCCAATACTGGAGATCATCCTTGGAGACAGCGCATGCTGCGTGTCTCCTACAAAACTCATGTCCGCAGAGATTCTTGCTGCGGACGTTGCGGAAAACATTTCCGCACTTCGGAAGGTCCTCCTGTAAAGAGAAGAGATTTCCATGAGTATCAAGTGAACTATGTATCACTGGATATGCATAGTATAGCATAACAATTCAGAAAGGAAAGACACACACTTGTGTTTCCCTCACAACCCATTGTTGCAGCCTTCCAGATAATAAAATCAAATGGTTAATCTCTTCTAGAGTAACCAATGCAAAGTTTCCAGAGGAAACAGGTGGAGCTCACACCTAAGCAATGATTTTAAAATCCTGGATAATATACAGGAAAGAACTCACTTTCCTATCTGTAGGGCAACAGCAAAGGACTTGTGCAAGAAAACACAAAAGTGTTAGAACACACAGTGCTGTACCAGAACCCATACTATAGTTTTCTTCTTACAGTATATGTTATACTGAAGAATACTGGTACGGTATAGGAGGGTACGTGCCGGCTGGCACACACCATGACTAGCTTTAAAGTATACTACTTAACAGCTATAAGGTGGCAGAACGCTGGTTCAAATGCATGTGCTGGCCGGCAGTAAGTGCCGACCGGCAACAGCCAATGCCGGCCGGCAATGACTGCCGGCCGGCAACTACACAAGGTAGTAACCAGCTGCCGGCCACACTCTTGGTGACCGGCAGACAAGGGCTGACATTAGCCGGCCGGCAAAGGTAAAGGACCGATGCCGGCCGGCAGCAAAAGAACCAGAGGACTACACCCACCCGGCTGCCGGCCTCATAGGCCGGCAGCCGGGTCGGGTACAGCACTAGAAGAAAAATAGGATGGATGCCGGGATAAGAGTGTACACTACCTCCAAGCCCGGCAATCCGAAAGAGTGCATATAAGGAAGGGGAGAATCTAATTCAGGCTTCCTGACCAATGCCGTCGGGCTCTACAGGCAGGCATGGATGAGGGACCAAGGGAGGTCCGGGCAGCACTCAAAATATAAGACCCTTGCCGCTGCCGGCCGGCAAGGGGCTGAGTCAATTCCACATCCTAACCTAATCTAGGTCCAGATGTAAAACGACGTACAGCACTGTAATGGCTAGGCCATTACGGAGATAGAGGGGGAAGGGACAAAAGAGGGTCCTACCAACCTTGCTTTAGTGACGGATCCCCCGCAGCCAAGA
>NC_090760.1:60998897-61006397 GCF_036898095.1 Palaemon carinicauda | reverse complement strand
ATTTATACTTGAATATTTTCTGTTTATCATTTTCTAAACAATACGCTACTTTTTTAGATAATTCCCACACACACACACACACACACACACACACACACACACACATATATATATATATATATATATATATATATATATATATATATATGTATATATGCATACATATATATATATATATATATATATATATATATATATATATATATATGTATGTATATATATATATATATATATATATATATATATATATATATATATATATATATTGAGTCAGTTCGTTGTTCTTACTGACCTTGGCAGATAATGGGAAGAAGATGAAGAAAAGTCCAGACATGCGCTAAAAAGGACAAAGTAATAACATTAGCATAATGAAAAAGTGAAAATAATCTAAAATTATATTATCCCTAAAAACTTTGAATAATAAGCAAAACTGTTCCAACATTTACAAACTATTAAGGAGCAAAGAGAAAAATTGGTTATTCAGCTTGTGTACTCAGTGTTTATTTAAAAGCAGTGTTACTTTGTGCTTGTGAAATAATTTCACAATTTTTATATTGCATAAAATTTTCCTTTTGTGTGTATGTACTTTAGTGGTCGAGAACTTTTTAGATACACCCAGGCCCATGACTAACTGCCAGACTACTAAAGATCGCATTAAAGGTGAGAAGTTAATCTTTACAAAGTACTTAAACACTGATCCAAGGCCAAAGGGTTCCTGAAGATTAATTTAGTATCCAGGCTCATAAACCTTTTAAGAATAACTTGAATTTATTTCCCATACTTAGAGCTGTTTGTAATAGTTAAGGAGTCAGATTTGGTATTTCAACTTTCAACAAACGAAGATTGAGGGGGCTCCAGAAATAAGTCCGTAATGCTTGCTTGAACAGAAGGCCAGATACGTTTTAGCCATTGGGAAGGTCTGAAATTTTCCTCTGCGGGACAAGGTAAACAATCCTCGTCTATAAGAGAAACTGGACCACTTGCAAGGCGATAGGTCATGATAAAATATGAAAGTTTGACTCAAAATCGTCTGGGGCAGCAATTTGTGGTAACTGGTTTATTCAATCTATTTTTTTTTTATTACTAACACCTTTAATACTAAAAACGTAACCTGCAGTCATTTCATTTGGTGGTGTATTCCAGCTAGTCATATTTACTTATCCCAGCAGAAATAACTTAGATCAGCTCTGTAGGGTAATCTCTTCAAAACAACTGTAAAATCTTCATTAGAGTCTCAGGCATTGAAAATGGATACTTCCAGATATTGTTTTACAGTCTTAGGACTGGATGCAAATGTTCCATCTAGAACATGTATTTAAAAACATCTGACAACGGGCAAATTAACTAAATCCTTTATATCGCTGGACAATTTTTTAATGGCTCTATTATCTGCTTTTAATCCAGTTTCCTTATGATGATACCTAAACACCCTCTCTGTGCGTCGCACTGAAGGAATCTTTCTTGTGACATAGGTGTACCCACTTATTTTGAAGTTTTTCATCCTTTGGAAAGCGATATTTACTTTAACTTTTTTCCATCTACTATAACAACAAAAAAACAGCACACATATTTGACATCTTTCACTCTTTTTAAATCCTCTCAATGATAGACAGTAATGAACTGACCCCTCTTCGCCCAGGTGAGTGGCGACCAAAGCCACTAGCTTAGCTTACCCCGCAGTTTCAAAGGACTTAGTCCCCGTCCGTGACCTTACCTAAAATTTTTAAACCTTGGCCAAAACATTGTCAACAGTAAACTTGATCTAGTCAAATAACTGTGGATATCAAGACAGTGTAATTTACAGTTATAATAATGTAATTGTAAACTAATCAAAGTAACCTGGTAATGTAATGATGCTCCAAATGCAGACTACCAGCAAAACTGTAAGATCACCCAAGAAAACTACAATAGTTACCAACAAACTTCGAATATACAATATGGCCTTTATTACACTAAGTGAAACATATCTCACAAATGAAGATTCACTGAACTCGTGACGAATCCATATTCTTCTGTAAAGCTTTACTTGAGAATTTCCCTAGGATTCCCAGAGTAGGTTTTGCTCTTAAGACCAATATACTAGCAAACCTACCTGGAGGTTCCAAAGCCATCAATGAAATACTTATAACATTATGTATACCACTAGCAAAAAGGATGTTTCTTGATATTTATTAGTGCAGACGCCCCAACATTGGATACTGACAGAATGGGTAAAGATGATGTCTACTGTGCCTTTGATGGAGGGCTTAAAAGGTTCAATGGAAATTATTATTTAGTCCTGTTGAGAGATTTAAATCCTCCTGTTAAAAAAAAAAAAAAAAAAAAAAGTAGGACCTAGGGAACCTGGGTAAACCAGTTGGAATCCTTGCAGCGGGACATCAGAGCTGCTTTGAGGGTGCAATGAAAACGTTTAATCTTAACGTTGGAAGTAGGATTATAGTCAGCGGTCTGTTGTAGAGTGATTCCCAGGAAATTTCCTAATGATGTCCACAATTGAGAGTTAAAAGTGTTTCCCCTGTCAGAAGTAATATTGCTTAGGGATATCAAATCTTGCCATCCGTCCTGAGTGTCCGAAATCTTTCAAGACTTCGACCCACATCCTAAAAACAAGAAGCCTAGAAATAAGTATTGAATTAATTAACATTATGGTATATTTTATTCAAATACCCTTTGTTTAAAAAGAAATACAATTCTATGATCTTTAGCCCTTTATATGCGTGTTTGGTATCAAAGTGAATAACTTTTCAACCTCTCTCTCTCTTTAATCAAATTGCACCTTAATATCACTATTTGTATTGCTGATTGCCAGATTAACTGACGCCCTTGCTCATACAAGATTACCTTCTCGAACAACACCAGAATCTTAAAATCCCATAATAGATTGAGGTAAAGCTTTCTCATAAACATGAGAGTTCTTTAAGCCACCCGGATTATCAGATCTTATAAGAGAAACACCTGTGACCAGGTTTCAGCACCAGCTTATGCCATTAAACTTACTTGAAGGAAGACGGATTGCTTAGTCGCTTGTATTCTCCAACCCCCCCCCCCCCCCCCCGCCCCCCGCAAATATCTAATTACATCTTTACCCTTTTTTGAAAGCTAAATCTCCCAAGGCAGTTATTCCTCATATATACATATATATATATATATATATATATATATATATATATATATATATATATATATATATATATATATATATATATATATATATATATATCAAATAAAAAATATGTTTGGTTACCATTAACAGGCAATAATTTTTTTATATCAATCTAGTTGATGTATCTTCTCCAATCCCCAACGGTATAGCGCCCTTCTCCTCTCTGTCTCCCGTACTACTGATTAGAAATAAAAAATGGAGAGGCATAGTCTGAGGAAAATAATAATAATAATAATAATAATAATAATAATAATAATAATAATAATAATAATAATAATAATAATAATAATAATAATAATAATAATAATAATAAATTATTATTATTATCATTATTATTATTATTATTATTAGTAGTAGTAGTAGTAGTAGTAGTAGTAGTAGTAGTAGTAGTAGTAGTAGTACTCTATTGGTTGTAAATACAATGTATTTTTTTATCAATGATAATGATTAATACTGTATATGAAATTCCTATAAAAACAAGTAAATTAATTAAATTTAAGATTAGTTAATTTAAAGCAATTTATGGTAATGAAGGAATTACATGAAATATATTTTTTCGTTGACCATAAATTATTTTAAGTTTTTATTTTTCATGGAACATGTTTTTTACACTAAAAGGAACGACTAGAAATTTCAGGGAAATTTATTGAGAAATTAGCATCAATTCATGTTATAAGTGACAATCCCAATACTGAAGTCTGAAATAAAATCAATGATGTTTTGTTTGTATACATCTACAGAGTTGAATCAGTAGAAAATATTTTCTTATCATATATAAGGAAATAAAATGGAACAAAAATAAGTATAGACAGCCTATTTATGCCTCTATAAAGTAAGGGGAATAAATTGAAGTATATTGTTATCAAACAGTTGAGGGTAGTAAAATTTGGCAAACCATGATGATCATTTTGAAGAAATACACGATATATGAAAAGTACCTGACCGGTTGGGAATCGAACCCTGGTCCAGGATACTTGCATGACAGCGATCCATCCATATAGCAATGACAGTTCTTCTGAACATATACCTGTGGAATTTAGATTTTTTTTGAACTTAGAACTGAAATCAACCCATCTTCAACATCGTTGCTAGTTTGTATGTTTGTACTTTGCATTCGATTAATGATGAATTATATACATTTAGATGCGTATGTTTCATATTCAGATAAGCCGTATATTTTAATGCATCAATGTGTGGATTCTGTTTATATATATATATATATATATATATATATATATATATATATATATATATATATATATATATATATATATATATATATATATATATATATATATATATATATATATATATATATATATATATATATATATATATATATATATATATATATTCAAATAAGCCTTATATATTTTTGATATATTAATGTCTGGATTATCTTAACGACCTCGGGATCAGAGCCCCAGGCGAAATCACACAAAGACAAGAGCTTGGCTCCGGCCGGGAATCGAACCCTGGTTGGCAAGCTTATATAGACAGTGACTAACCCACTTGGCCACGAAGAAAGATAAAAGTCAATGACAATTCTACTGTACTTATACCTGTCGAATTCAGGTATTTTGTACTTAGAATTGAAATCAACCCATCTTCACCATCGTAGCTAATTGGTAGTTTGTTACTTGGCATTCAATTAATGATAAATTTTGCACATTTTTACGTGTTTTTCATATTCAAATAAGCCATATATATTTTTGATATATTAATGTCTGGATTCTCTTAACGACCTCGGGATCAGAGCCCCAGGCGAAATCACACAAAATCAAGAGCTTCGCTCCGGCTGTCTATATAAGCTTGCCGACCAGGGTTAGATTCCCGGCCGGAGCCAAGCTCTTGTCTTTGTGTGATTTCGCCTGGGGCTCTGATCCCGAGGTCGTTAAGAGAATCCAGACATTAATATATCAAAAATATATATGGCTTATTTGAATATGAAAAACACGTAAAAATGTGCAAAATTTATCATTAATTGAATGCCAAGTAACAAACTACCAATTAGCTACGATGGTGAAGATGGGTTGATTTCAATTCTAAGTACAAAATACCTGAATTCGACAGGTATAAGTACAGTAGAATTGTCATTGACTTTTATCTTTCTTCGTGGCCAAGTGGGTTAGTCACTGTCTATATAAGCTTGCCGACCAGGGTTCGATTCCCGGCCGGAGCCAAGCTCTTGTCTTTGTGTGATTTCGCCTGGGGCTCTGATCCCGAGGTCGTTAAGAGAATCCAGACATTAATATATCAAAAATATATATGGCTTATTTGAATATGAAAAACACGTAAAAATGTGCAAAATTTATCATTAATTGAATGCCAAGTAACAAACTACCAATTAGCTACGATGGTGAAGATGGGTTGATTTCAATTCTAAGTACAAAATACCTGAATTCGACAGGTATAAGTACAGTAGAATTGTCATTGACTTTTATCTTTCTTCGTGGCCAAGTAGGTTAGTCACTGTCTATATAAGCTTGCCGACCAGGGTTCGATTCCTGGCCGGAGCCAAGCTCTTGTCTTTGTGTGATTTCGCCTGGGGCTCTGATCCCGAGGTCGTTAAGAGAATTCAGACATTAATATATCAAAAATATATATGGCTTATTTGAATATGAAAAACACGTAAAAATGTGCAAAATTTATCATTAATTGAATGCCAAGTAACAAACTACCAATTAGCTACGATGGTGAAGATGGGTTGATTTCAATTCTAAGTACAAAATACCTGAATTCGACAGGTATAAGTACAGTAGAATTGTCATTGACTTTTATCTTTCTTCGTGGCCAAGTGGGTTAGTCACTGTCTATATAAGCTTGCCGACCAGGGTTCGATTCCCGGCCGGAGCCAAGCTCTTGTCTTTGTGTGATTTCGCCTGGGGCTCTGATCCCGAGGTCGTTAAGAGAATCCAGACATTAATATATCAAAAATATATATGGCTTATTTGAATATGAAAAACACGTAAAAATGTGCAAAATTTATCATTAATTGAATGCCAAGTAACAAACTACCAATTAGCTACGATGGTGAAGATGGGTTGATTTCAATTCTAAGTACAAAATACCTGAATTCGACAGGTATAAGTACAGTAGAATTGTCATTGACTTTTATCTTTCTTCGTGGCCAAGTGGGTTAGTCACTGTCTATATAAGCTTGCCGACCAGGGTTCGATTCCCGGCCGGAGCCAAGCTCTTGTCTTTGTGTGATTTCGCCTGGGGCTCTGATCCCGAGGTCGTTAAGAGAATCCAGACATTAATATATCAAAAATATATATGGCTTATTTGAATATGAAAAACACGTAAAAATGTGCAATATTTATCATTAATTGAATGCCAAGTAACATACTACCAATTAGCTACGATGGTGAAGATGGGTTGATTTCAATTCTAAGTACAAAATACCTGAATTCGACAGGTATAAGTACAGTAGAATTGTCATTGACTTTTATCTTTCTTCGTGGCCAAGTGGGTTAGTCACTGTCTATATAAGCTTGCCGACCAGGGTTCGATTCCCGGCCGGAGCCAAGCTCTTGTCTTTGTGTGATTTCGCCTGGGGCTCTGATCCCGAGGTCGTTAAGAGAATCCAGACATTAATATATCAAAAATATATATGGCTTATTTGAATATGAAAAACACGTAAAAATGTGCAAAATTTATCATTAATTGAATGCCAAGTAACAAACTACCAATTAGCAACGATGGTGAAGATGGGTTGATTTCAATTCTAAGTACAAAATACCTGAATTCGACAGGTATAAGTACAGTAGAATTGTCATTGACTTTTATCTTTCTTTGTGGCCAAGTGGGTTAGTCACTGTCTATATAAGCTTGCCGACCAGGGTTCGATTCCCGGCCGGAGCCAAGCTCTTGTCTTTGTGTGATTTCGCCTGGGGCTCTGATCCCGAGGGCGTTAAGAGAATCCAGACATTAATATATCAAAAATATATATGGCTTATTTGAATATGAAAAACACGTAAAAATGTGCAAAATTTATCATTAATTGAATGCCAAGTAACAAACTACCAATTAGCTACGATGGTGAAGATGGGTTGATTTCAATTCTAAGTACAAAATACCTGAATTCGACAGGTATAAGTACAGTAGAATTGTCATTGACTTTTATCTTTCTTCGTGGCCAAGTGGGTTAGTCACTGTCTATATAAGCTTGCCGACCAGGGTTCGATTCCCGGCCGGAGCCAAGCTCTTGTCTTTGTGTGATTTCGCCTGGGGCTCTGATCCCGAGGTCGTTAAGAGAATCCAGACATTAATATATCAAAAATATATATGGCTTATTTGAATATGAAAAACACGTAAAAATGTGCAAAATTTAT